>NW_011356438.1:0-2692 GCF_000735185.1 Notothenia coriiceps
CTCTGTGTTCCTCACCAGCTTCCCATGGTCCTCTACTCACAGCAGGGGCCACAGCAAGCAGCCCACTCTGATTCTGACTCTTTTTTTATTATTCTGTCGTCGCGAGAAAACATTTAACTGAAGGACTTTTATTTGTATTGTTTGAAAAGAAATTGGACCACGTCTTGGTTTTTTTCACATTCCATATTTATGACTACTTATTTAGAATATTTTTTGTGTGTTGTTTATGTTATTGTCATGTTGTTGTTTTTTGTATTGTTTTATGGTTTGTGCAGACGTGGACTTGCTAAAGCTCAGCGACAAACCTTTTGAAGTAGGTGGAGGAGCATTGGATTTTGCACTCGTGAAGAAATTAATGTAGAGAAGCTCTTACTCTGACGTACCGAACATGTGAACGGCTTCCATCGTCTCGTCCGTCTGCATAATGCATCATCATTGTATATTCTGAGGAGAGAAGGTTACATATAATATTTGAACATATATTGCCGTTTCGTCGGCTATAGCTAGCAACACTAAGTAATGATAGTATATTCTGCACAGGCGTGTAGCTTTATGGAGTTTTAAATGCATACAGACGTATGTCACCGTGTGGGTGTGTGTGTGTGTGTGTGTGTGTGTGTGTGTGTGTGAGTGAGCGTGTGTGAGCAAGAGTGTTACCTGATTGGTCTAAATAAGAATTTTAACCCCTCTCAACCTGTATGGGTAACCCCTCCCCCCCCCCGCCTAGATGTTAGCATTCCTTCGTTGGTTCCCTGTATTTAGGTGACCTCTTGTGCCGTGTACAGTGCTTGTGTGAGACTGTATCTGTGTATGTGACGGGACCACGGCGACCGAACCCCCCAACCGTACCGTGTGTGTGTGTGTATTTACCCGGAGCCTCCTCCTGCTGAGGTCCGTGTACGCCAGGTGTTGTAGTGTTTCCCCCCTTCGGTCACCACTCCCCCTTTTTTTCTTCGTGTACAGATGTGAAAACTTTTCGATGGACACCCCCACCCATCTGTCCTCCACCCGCACTCCTGTCCTGCCCTCCTCCTCCGTTAATGCAAGACCACCAGGAGGCAGCAGGCGGCAGTGTGTCCCGCTGACAGCTACATCCATGAACACTCCTGTAGGTCGTGTGTTTAGATGGTTCAGAAGAAAAGAGATTAGGTCTCACTACTTCCTGTTCTCCGTCAGGAATGCTGTGAAATAAGAGCCTGTATTTACCTTGATGTACTTTAACTTCCTTACATGCTTTAAGCTGTGTGTATGTGTGTGTGTAAAGTGTCATCCTAACCCTGACATAAGTTGAATTCCTTTCTGTTGTCATGCATATTAATAAAAAAGGGGATCTGTCATTGATAAGTGGAAGAATATGACTCAACTGAAAGGGAAATACTAGCCGAAATAAAAACAAAAAATTGTACCCGGTGTCCCGCGGAGTCTGTCTGACAGGAAATAGAAATGTCTACAAACAACTGGTCAGAAGCTTCTAAAGTGCAAACATTTTAATTCTTATTGATTTTCAAGTTACATTAGTGAGTGTTCCTGTTGGTTAAATGAGACCCTGTAAGATGTCTTCGAATCAGAGTGCGCAGGCCCGGGCCTTCCTCTCCACATCGCTGCAGTACTTATCAGACAGCCCTGTAGCCCTGCAGAGCAACACACACACACACACACACACACACACACACACACACACACACACACACCAGGTTCATTCAGTTAAAGACAGTCAAAATATCAGCCTTAAGAATCAGAATATATTTTCAGGTAATGTGCGCTTCCCTCAAATAGATAAAAGTAGCAGCAGCAAAGAGAAGGCACAAGTTAGTTTAAAGAGGACATATTCTAATTTTCAGGTCCATATTAGTATGTTGTTCCTCTACTGTGACACGTCTCCTTGCTTTAATGTTCAAAAAGCTCTTTATTTTTCTCATACTGCCTGTGCTGCAGCACCTCTTTTCACCCTCTGTCTGAAACCAGAGCCCAGTCTGCTCTGATTGGTTAGCTGGCCGGTACTGTTGTGATTGGTCAACTGCTGAGAGATGTCCCGCCCCTTAGCTTATCACGTACACTGTGTAGGAGCGCTAGCCAAAAAGAAGCGCCAGTGTTACATAGTGATGTCACTATGTTCTGTAAGTAAACAAAGGAGTCCAATGGAAGAGTGCCGGGCCACTACACGTACGCTCTAGTCTGTGACGTCAATTTGGCCAAAAATACTTTTTCCTATTGAATTACATTGAGAAAGAGATGTCTGTAAATCAGCTAAATATAGCCCTTATTTTATTTATTGGGGTATAATGGCGCATTTTCACTACAGCGCAGTTTAAGCGTGCGTCTCTGTGTTTCATTCAAGCTCGGCTCTGTGTGTGTGAGGAACGAGCCTTTTTGTGTGCGCAAGAGATAGGAGAGAGAGAGAGAGAGAGCGAGACCAGCGGTACCGAAGATCGTTGTTGTTAGCTTCTGGTGCTAGCGAGCTAGTGGCCGGGTCTCAAACGTTTTGGTCACTATTAATGTAAACAATTATTTCCGAGGCACACGTTTATATGATCATTATAGTTATAAAAAAATAAGAGAATAAATTAAAAACAGGTATGAAATAATATGACATTAAAAAAAGAATAAAGTTTAAAAGGGAGTGATTTGTAAAATATCCATAAAGAAATAGTAAATCTGTTTACAGTTCTGTTTCAAATGGGTGTTAAGAGAT
>NW_011356439.1:0-1379 GCF_000735185.1 Notothenia coriiceps
GGGGGGGCTTAAGAGATCGGGGCGGGGCTTGTGAGAAGGAGGAGGGGCTGGAATAAAAAAGACAACTCTGAACAAGAAGACAGACATTAACAGTAGCCCATCAGGATGCAGGATTCATTTTTACAGTGCGAGCAGAACAGAGAACACAAGTTAAAAACACAGACAGGTGGGGGCGGCGCTAAAGGGCGGAGGGGCGAGGTCAGTGAGGGGATCATTCTCATTGGTTGTTCTTCTTTTAACCATATTTTCACTGTGCTTTCACAAGTCATATGCAGACAGGGACACTGGGCTCTGATTGGCCAACAGCAGCTGAGGTTTCAGAGATCCTGCAAGTGTTTTCATTGGATGGAGTGTCTTTATCAGCCAATCAGGATCGAGATCAGCTTTGATGTCATCGTCCAGAGATGGGAAAGTCTCTCTCCGTTGACACATTTAATCAAACGTCGTCGAGAAGACAAAATGATCGTACAAATAAATCGTACAAATACATTGTACATCTGGAAACTACCTTCGTCTTCCTTCACTCACTGGACAGTCGAACATCAGAATAATGTCCTCTTCGACCAATCAGAGAAACAGTTTGATGGATGCTATGTCCTGATTGGTGGGCTGCTGCCTGAGAGCCCCGCCTCCTCTGAGGTGATGGGTGCTCGTGGCGGAGGGGGAGGAGTCAGAGCAACAGGAAGTGGTTTCACATGGGAGGAACGACGAGGCCGGACATGGCTGCAGAGACACAGGAAGTAAACAAAGAGTGTCAGCAGAACAACTGCTTCTTGCTTACCTTTCACAATAAAAGCCCTACTTATAAACATCGTTAACTAGAATCAGAGGGAAGGGCTGTGAGGACGTTTAGCTGAGAGTAAATCGACTTTGTTTTGTAACATAACTGTGCTATTATTAAAGATGTACAGGTTGTATCTGACAGCTAATTCTGGATGAAGATGATTTTTATGTTTTTTTATTTTGAAGGAAAACACTTTTACTTTATTTCATTTATTTTCTGTTTCAGTCGACTGCAGATACAACTATTAATAACATTCAAACTGTATTTATCCATCTGATGCTGTACGGCCTGCAAATGGATCACACACACATCACACACACACACACACACACACACACACACACACACACACACACACAAACACACACAAACATTGAACACACACACTCTGTGGCCTTTCTGCCTCGGCGAAGGCGGAAAGCAGCATGAATATTTAACACTCGACAAACCTCTCTGTCAGAAACACTGACATCACACTGACTGCCAGTGTGTGTGTGTGTGTGTGTGTGTGTGTGTGTGTGTGTGTGTGTGTGTGTGTGTGTGTGTGTGTGTAGTGTGTGTGTCTGTCTGTCTGTCTGTCTGTCTGTCTGTCTGT
>NW_011356440.1:0-1428 GCF_000735185.1 Notothenia coriiceps
AGGGAATTTCAGTCCAGTTCTTGAGTAAATGTACTTTAATTAACACCACTGCTTAAAAGTAACATAAAGTGAAATACTCAGTAAAAGTACCTCATATTAATTTCTTGAGTGAAAGTACTTAGTGACTTCCTGAAAGAAGAGCTGAGGCGTGTTTAATGATTTATCTTCGAGGTAACACTGCAGATACAGACATCATAAAAAAATCTGAATACAGTGTCTCATATATTCATCCATATATTGAAAAGTACATGAAATAATATTAACTTTAATAACACAACAACAAAAGGACATCTGTAATAAAAGTGGATTACAAAGTGACATTTGATGTAAATAACTTTAAGAATTAGAAACAGAGGCGTTCCAGGTAACTGTAAAAACATCCAAGTGCTATTCGTTCAAAGCTACAAAATAAAACACAGTTAAAGCAGGAAGCGTTTCCTTCAAGGAAAGTACTATAAAATAAGTTACAGTACGGCGTCCTCCGAGAAAAACTTCATGAGCTCAGAAAATACGACAAATACTTCATAATAATATCACAAAAACACCGTCATACGTCGTCCGCTGGGAGGGGAGGGATGTTGAACCTTGGTCTCGTGAAAAAAGCCATCTTCTCTCTGCGGAATAAAATACAGTTATTATGAAACTCACACAGATTCTGATGGATCCCTACAAGACAAGAAAATGAAATGTCCCAAAAATAAAATACATACAAAAACATGTATTGTGAAATCTGCCCGGAGACAACAGATGACAGATATCCGATTGGCTAATGAACGTCCCGGAACAAGTACAAACTAAAACTAAATATATTTAAAAGAAATGGAATTGGTCTCATGGTTTGTAAATAGTTTTTGGTATAGGTAAAACAATATGTAGAAAATAAAGAGAGAGAGAGAGAGTTCAACATTTTCCTCAATTTCTGAATGAAAAGTCATGAAAGATATCCTCCATTTACAGAAACCCTTTTCATGTGCACTGTGCCTGTGACATGAACTATTCCAAATGTAGGAATTCAAATAAATATTCCCAGGTTTCTAATCATTAGAACATCGTTCTCGGTATGTAAAATAAATAAGATGTTTTCGTCCTATCTGACATGCTGTGTCAAAAACAAGACAAGATAATAACATATTTAGTATTTAAGTTAAGTGTATCTGAATGGAGAGCACTCCTCCAGGCACTGGTGCATTGTGGGTTGTTTGTAGTCCCTGTGGAGCCATGCTGTAGTTGTTTGAGCGGCCAGAGACTCGCAGCGTTCAGAGCAACGTGTGACAGGAGGTTTAACGAGGGACTAGCAGGAGGAGTTAGAGAGAACAGGTGAGCGTCAGGTGAGCGTCAGGTGATCCAGGTGAGCGTCAGGTGATCCAGGTGAGCGTCAGGTGATCCAGGTGAGCGTCAGGTGATCCAGGTGATCCAGGTGAGCCGGTT
>NW_011356441.1:0-6115 GCF_000735185.1 Notothenia coriiceps
TGAGTCTTTTGGGTTCTGGAGGTGTGGTTACAGCAATTGTGCTTGGTTGGCGTGGCATGTGCCTGGTGGTGGGGCCCAATGTGATATATTTTCATGGGGCCCAAAATCCCTGGCGGCGCCCCTGGTTGTGTGAGTGTATAGCCAGAGGGCAGGACCTATAAACACATTTCCTACCCAATAGCATTGTGAGGCTGAACAAAAGGACCGTTTGACTATGTAAATGTAGCCTTTTAAAAAAACAAAAACATTTACTGACTTTTTTGGATAGCTTAAAGTAATGTTGTAAAATTACAACCGGGGGCCTTACAGGGTTAAGGCTATTGTTTATTGTTATTTACTTTAGGATGTTTATACTTAACCAATAATTTAATTAAAAAACTTTTATTTAAATGATGTGTGTGTGTCTCTGTATTCCTGAGAGAATGAGCTCATAGGGCTGCTGATCACCATAAGCTAAACAGTGTGTATATTGCACTATATTTGTATAATGTAAGCTTCGTTAATACTTTGCCTGCGGGAATACCCCTTATTTTATAGTGAGATGTATTTTTATGTTCATATAATAGTGATTTCAATGCCACCCCAAAATGATCACTGGTTCCATCCTGGCCACCCCACTGAAAATGTCCTGGCTCCGCCACTGATTACTAATGATATTCGGGTAATATAATACCTGTTACAATTCTCAGTAACGCACATTACAACACATTTTAAGAATGTTTTTTAAGAATTCACCAACATCGCAAGACATTTCGACACCAGAGAGAAATTGTGCGGGTAAATTGCCCAACACTGCTCGGCAATAGGGAGAATGTGAACTGTAACAAAACAAAACAAGCATTATCTCCTTGGTCATATACAGTCTGAATTATATTTTTTCAGTTATATCTTATTTATGTCAGAATATTGCTTGGTCCTGACCACAAGTGAAGTTTTTTTTTAATGATTAACAACAGTAATAGCTACTGTTGAGTGTAACTCAATAAAAAGTATCTTTACTTTGTTTCCTTATTAATTCAGAATGAAGTAAACCATTTCTTGGGCACTGAAATGAATGGGATTGCAGAATAAACATCAGTTATGAAACTACACAACTTTAGAAGCATTGGATTCCAGATTCAAACTGAATCAATAAAATAAGTATTGGTTGAGAGTTGAGATGCTCTTTCTGTTCATAGTCTCTTCCTTTCATTGCTCCACTTTGAGCAATTCGGAAAAAATATGAGTTTGAGTGAGTCCGAGAAAGAAAAGATTTTACTGAGTAAATAATTTAGAGGTTAAAGCAGGCTGAGATTCCATGGTATTGTACAGATGAGTATGTGTAATATTAATGAGTGGAGACGTTAGAGTTTATTTCTCTTTTCTCCTGCTATTCTGCAACTCTTTGGCATCTAGCCGCTCCCACGGAAGCCGAAAAATACAGATTTTCAGGTCAAACCTGCAGAACTTCACTGACACCATGTAACACTTTGCCTTTCTTACTCTAACTGAAAATATCTTATAAGGGTCAGCTTCACAGTAGGACAAAGTCTAAATAAGTCGACGTTGTGGTCTGTGTTTGGACATTGAGCAAAAAACTACCCAAAAATGATAAGGTTGTACATAAACAGACTGAAAAGAACAGTGTTTGACTTTATTGGATTCAAAAAAGACATTATTTATTTTGAAAAGGGTAACAATCGATGCAGCAGATCGAGATAACATCTCTTTTATTACAAGCGTTCTTCTTTTTTGTCAAAAACCTGGCTTCTGAATAACGCGCAATTCAACTTGACTGCTGACAGTTCGGTCGGGTATTTGGATGTGCAATGCTCATAGCAGTTAATGTAGCCTGGAGCATCTAGCCTACAGCAGACATTAGCAGAACGGCTACAGGGGTCTGGTGAGCTCACAGCATACTAAAATCACTCTTTGATGTAGATTAAGCACCCTATCTTTTGAAGCTCATATCAACAACATTACTCGATCTGCCTACTTCCACCTCCACGATATTAACTGTCTCCGCCCGTCACTCACACCCAACAGCACCGCCATTCTCATCCACACCCTCGTTGATTATTGCAACTCCATCCTCTCTGCCCTTCCTCACAAATCCCTGCGTAGGCTCCAACTGGTCCAAAACTCAGCCGCCCATATCATTACCAGAACTCCTTCCATTGATCATATCACTCCGGTTCTTCAACAACTCCACTGGCTCCCTGTTAAATACCGCATCGACTTCAAAATGTTGCTCCTCACCTTCAAGGCCCTTCACACTCTTGCACCTCCATATCTCTCTGAACTCCTTCACACCCCTCTCAAACTCCTTCACACCCCTCTCGTGCTCTCCGATCCTCCTCTGCCTTCCAACTCACTGTACCTTCTGCCTGCCTGACCACCATCGGGTCAAGAGCCTTCAGCCACTCTGCCCCCCGTCTCTGGAACTCTCTCCCACAAGACATCCGCAATATGGACTCACTCTCAACCTTCAAATCCTGCCTGAAAACCCACCTTTTTAAACTGGCGTATTCTATATCATAATTCCTCTACACTGATTGTTGTTTTTAAGTCTTTGTTTTTTAAGTCTGAAATTACTGTTTGACCTTCTTTGTTGCTTGTGCTTGTTTTTAATTATGCTCTGTAAGGTGTCCTTGCGAGCTTTGAAAGGTGCCCACCATAAATAAAATGCATTATTTTTATTGTTATTATTATTATTATTATTATTATTAATAAAATCAACTGGAAATTGGCGGATGTTGTCTTTAAAATGTCCTATTGTGCTTTTGGGGTTTTCCCTTTCCTGTAGTGTGTTCTATAGGTTTTTGTGCATGTAAATGGTCTGCAAAGGCTAACAAATCCCAAAGTTCCTTCCCCCTGCCTGAAATGCCTCCATTGGACTCCTTTGTTTACTTCAGTAACATAGTTGTACTATTTTAACATGACTCCTAAAACCCAGAAAATACATTTTACGATTTCTGGTTACTTCGTCACAAAGTTTTTAATTAATTGTTAAACAAGGTCTGTAGTTACATGCTAACAATATTTTCACCTTTTGTTCCACAGCATAAAATACTTTACCCCAATCGTGAAAACTTCTATGTGTCATAAAAAACGCTTATGTTTGTATGCAAAAGTTTTTTTTTCACTTCTTGTGATTGCATTTATGCTTAGAAAATCCCGAAGTGAAGTTTATATGTGGAGTTTATCCTCCTGAACAAAATGCGTAAGTATCATACAGTAAATGTTTCTTGGTCACAGAGCTTATTTTCCACAACGTACCTATAGTAAATCCAATGGGGAAATCACATTGACGGACCCATTGGCAACTTCCGGGTCGGCCTTCAAAAAAACCTCACCGCTGCACCACTCTAATGGCTAGTGCTCCAACACATCTCTAAGCGGTCGGCCAATCACAACAGAGTTGGCCAGCTAACCAATCAGAGCAGACTGGGCTCTGGTTTCAGACAGAGGGTGAAAAGAGGTGCTGCAGCACAGGCAGTATGAGAAAAAAGAGCTTTTTGAACATTAAAGCATGGAGACATGTCCCAGTAGAGGCAAAAAGTACAAATGTAAAACTCAACTGGCAAGTTCAATTGAAATGTACATTTTGGAAGCTGTGGTCCACACATTCATCAAATTGCAAATGGTAAATAAATATAAGAAAGCATCAGCAGCTAGTTGTTCTCATCCTCACCCTTCCCCCTTTCACTCATCTTCCTCTCAATGCCCGTCCAATGACATCGCTCAATAAGACAAACAGGGTCTCAGTGTAACTCATCCACTTAGCATTGACTCCACATCAGACCGATGGATAAGCTAACAGTGGGAACTGTCTACACCTGGCAAGGTCAGATGACAGGTCAGCACTGATGAGGCAGTCTACTACAGACGAAGCATTCCCTGTCAAACAGAGCTTTTACAGAGAGGAACGACTTATTCAACTGACGATTTTTATTAAATCACACTGTGCTTCTCTGAGGAAAAAGGTTCGTAATGTTTTCAGCGGCAAGCAAAATACTTCAAATTATAGAAGGCAAACTTCCAACAATGAAATGAGAGGATCAATATCAGTTTTACAGTATGACCCGGCAGATGAGTTAGAAACGTAAGAAAAACAGGTTTTTTGGATGATGTATCTGATCATATTTCAAGCCAAAACAGATCTCAAAAATAGATTTCAGTCATATTTTATCAGCGCTGTCTCAAAATCACATTCCCTGACCCCCGGATGCAGAGGAGGAGGCTGGACTGTATGCTAATCACAATTATATCAAAATTCAAGATGACATCAAACAGAATTGAAAAAGTGCATCACACGACTCTGTGGTGCATTCTGTGCAGTTCTGATGCAGAAAGATAGATTTTTAGGAAATAATTCCTACGGTCCGGACATTATGGAGAGAGCTGAAAGTCCCTCTTGGCGGTCTAAGCCTATAGCAGCACAACTAGCCTGAGGCATCCCTAACTATAAGCTTTCTCAAAGAAAAAAGTCCAAAGCAAACTCATAAATATGGAGAGAAGCTTGATAGGTAAAGGCTTTCAGGTCAGGCTTAGAAGGCCAAGCTACAATCGAGCAGGCGTGAGACATTTTATTGCAATTGACCCTGGTTCCAAAAGTGAGTCGAGTTGGGGCCAAACCATCCCAACACCATTTATTTTTTCAGTTTTTGAAGCACCAGTTTCTATTCCTCTGGTCAGTATGTTTAAATGCCTATGTCCTATGTAGATGTCTCTCCCCTTTAGTCTCTTTCCTCTTGCTTTTCTCCTCTTCTTAAGCAGACAAGGATCTGTGTCATCCAGCATTGTTTCCACTTCTCTTCAGAAGCCTGACTGGCACAGAGGAGCTGCAGAGTCCTTAATGTGACACAGCGTCATGAAACCCACCAGATGCCACCGTTCCTCCTTTTGTTTCTCTCACATACTGACAAGTCCCGCGTTGAACACACTGCCTCGCTCTGAATGATCTGAACTCTTGTTCTTTCAGTCATAACATCATCCAGAACATGGCCGCCACATAGCGAGCCAGCGGGTTGACAGGATGTTTCCTTCTCCCTATGGGTTTGCAAACAAAGTCTGTGTACGACTGAAGCAACTCCACAAAAAGCTACGGTACACTTTCACCACTTATACAACCCAGCAGCCTAACCTATCATAAAACATGAATTTGAAGTTATAATTGGTAGGATTTTCATTGTCGAACTCCACCTTTACAAAAGAACATGGAGTTTTATACTTTTAATCAGACAAAGTGCATGAAAAACATGCACAATAATGGATTTTAAATGCTTTTTTAAAAGTGTATTTTACTTTGATACTTGTGGGTTATCTGTCGCCACTTTTTTCATTTTTTTTCAGACTCTAAATACGCACTTTTTTTCAGACTCTCTAAATAACCCTAACCCCTAGGATTAATGTTCATTATTTTGAGAAATTAAAAAGTTCATTTGGAGGAGCAAGCTACCCGCTATTAAAAAGTGGCGACAGCTAACCCACAAGTACTTTTACTTTTTATGACCACAATGTATTCTGTCATTTTAATGCTTGGTTCTTATGTATCATATTTGGGTTCACTTGTGAGCCAGAGAGGAGCTAAATGGTGTATCTCTAACACACCACAAGAACAAGTAGTCCTATAATCTAAGTATTCTTACGTTTATTGTACACAAGTGCAGTGGCTGACAGGGGCAAACTCGTTACAACGGCCCGAGACCTGGTGTTTGCAGTGTTTTGTTTATGCAGTGCTTAATGTGGGCATGTTTCGTCAAGTTGGTGAATGTTTTCCAAATGCTCCACATGTGTTTGAAAAGTGTTCACCCCCCCATCTTGTCTGTTGCTTCCTGTCTCTGTGTTCCCTCCTGCCTGATTACCCGGTTGTGTTCACCTCGTGCCCCTGTGTTTTCTCCTTCCTCCTCACCTGTGTCTTGGTTGTTTGATTAGTCCTGTGTGCATTTAGGTTCTGCTGTTTCTGTTAGTCTTTGCGAGATCCTTGTTGTTTTTTTAATGTGTTCACAGGGGAGAGAGTTCTGCTCTGTATGTTACTTGTAGCCTTGAAATAAAGGTATTTTCTGTTAAACCTGCATTTGGGCCCTGCCTGCTTCGCTCAACCCTGACGAACGCTAGATAAAAAACGCAGGAA
>NW_011356442.1:0-1852 GCF_000735185.1 Notothenia coriiceps
CTCTCCCTCTCCCTCTCTCTCTCTCCCTCTCTCTCTCTCCCTCTCCCTCTCCAACACTGATCCTCCCTGCCGTGTTCAGGCCTGACTCTCTGTGATGGCCTCCAATCAGCCCCCCCATCAGTGTCAGTACTGTGCTGAGGGACTGTAATCTCCCTGAAGCCTCCTCGCACCTGCAGTCAGCAGCCAGGTGAAAGTGGAGGGAGCTCACCAGAGGCCTCAGGTCACCCCGCTGTTAGAGCAGCTTTAAGTGCAGGTTGACACTGAATTCCTCAAGAGCTTTCTCCACGTGGCCGGGGAACAGAGGGGGCATTGAGCAGAGAGGGGGTGTGTGTGTGTGTGTGTGTGTGGGGGGGGGGTGTTGACTAGTGCTGCTGTAGGTGAACTTAGGTTCCCCTCTGCATGATCTGTACCATCCTTCCTTCTTATGTGAATAATACATTGAATTAAAGTCAGTGTACGTTTCATTCCTCTGAAATCAGTCCCTGCCACTGGAACAGACATGGCTCTGAATGTGTATTTTTCAGATAAAGTGTCGTTGTTAATTAATGAAGGTATGAAAGTACCTCTTCTACTTACGGAGTGAACATGGAAAGTTCAGATGCATTGTTTCAACATGTCAGGAAATTACAAATTCATCAGAGTAACCATATCCTTTGCTCCAGCTCAGACTTGAAAAAAAGAAATAGCTTTTGGGAAGTTGGGAAATAATCTTTTCTATCATCTTCCTCTGACTACAAACAATTTTTTTTCCGGAGGGTTCTATGGGTACCCTCGATATTGAACAACATGGAGTCTTTTTAACAGAGCACATTGTGTGTGGATTCATCTTGCGCCCTCATTTCCTGTCATCTCTTTAACACTGCCATCTACAACAAGCATAATATGCCCCCAAAAAATAATCATCATAATCATTAATCATCATAAAGAAATTGCTGTAATAAACGCTGGTTGCCTTGCCGTGACTCAGTTTTGTGTTTTTGAATATATAATGAGCATTGTGCCTCTGACAGGAACTAGAACTAACTCATGTGTATCGCTCACTGATGGCTGACCTTAGACATGATGTCATTGCTGGGACCAGACTGTATGCTTAATGAAACATATTACAAATCTGAACTCACATGAGATTTAACAGACACAATTTGGTATTTTTATATGTAATTATTCATTAGTGCTGTCAATTGATGAAAAAATGTAATTTCTGTAATCGCAATAATTATCTGTAATTAATGATAAAGTTGAATACTATTTATTTGTATTTTGGGGGAAATAAAACACATGAATGTGTAGTGTTGCTTTAAAGAAATGCATGACAAACTGTTAAGAGAAATCGTGAGTTTTTTTAACTTTATTATAACCTGATTTCTGAAGTCCAACAATTTTCCGAACGTATCCACTGTCCCAGAGAGCCGCTGTGATTCCCCTCTGTATAGTGTGTGCCACAAAGAGCAGATTCTCTCATCATATCATACTGCAGCTCTATCTGACCAAAGTGGAGACCCTGCTGTCTCCTGAGTAACTTGTAGGGATGGTTCTGTCTGATGTCCAGTGGTCTAAAGTTAGTTTCCCTGCTTCTTTGTCTTTTCCTTGTCATGCAATCTATGTATACATCCATGCTGGAACTAGGGGAGGAAGGTGGGGTCAACATTTTTAATGTGATTCATTTGCGTATATATTTTTTTAACCCTGTAAGGTTTCCAGATGAATCGCAAGTGTTAACATGTTGACAGCCCTACTCTCTCTTCTTTTTTACATGCAATTTATAGTGACACACACACACACACACACACACACACACACACACACACACACACACACACACACACACACACACACACACACACACACACAC
>NW_011356443.1:0-2936 GCF_000735185.1 Notothenia coriiceps
TATTGAACAACACAATAACATATAAACGTGTGTGTGTGTGTGTGCGTGTGTGTGTGCTGTGTGTGTGTGTGTGTGTGTGTGTGTGTGTGTGTGTGTGTGTGTGTGTGTGTGTGTGTGTGTGTGTGTGTGTGTGTGTGTGTGTGTGTGTGTGTGGCAGGTGTGAACAGCTGTGATGAGCATGGGAACGTGCCTCTTCACTGGGCCGTGGAGAGGAACCGGACGGAGAGCTGCCGGGCGCTTCTGGACCTCGGGGCGGACCCAAACCTCCTGAACATGGCCCTGATGTCCCCGCTGCACCTGGCCGTCAGCCTGGGGCACAACGACCTGGTGGAGGTGAGGGGAACGGACTAAATAACGTACATTTATAATAATGTAGACTCCTTTGTGTACAGTCCATGCTCACGGTAGACACAGAGCTGAATCCCAGGTCAAACGCATGCTAAAGGCTCTTTGAGCATGTTTCTCTCTCAGTTTTCACACCACGTAGGGCCTTACTTTTCCACAAGATAAAATAAGATTCAACATGTTCCAATTACTGACACACAGTCGCCACATGGAGGTACTGAATGACTTTCTCAAAGGTCAACAAATGTACTTTGTTTAGGAAAAGGTTGTGGTTAAGGCTAAAACAATAATGTTATTACTTGACGTACACTTGTGACGTTTGCTAAGTACACAAGTTACGTAACGTAAGTTAAAATGTTGACGTATGTTTCCCTCCGGACACACAGCCGTCCTGTTTGGTTGACATCCTCCCCACGCAGACTTTCTCACTCTTTATACTCCGTCACCTGACTTTCCTGAACATCCTGGCTCATGCTCACCTTGGTCGTTTACAAATGATCACCATCCTTTAGTACAAACAGTGAATCATTACAGCCTAAGCATAAAAAGACAGCAACAACAACAACTGCATTGCATTTAACAATGACAATAAATCCCCTCTGAGCCTTGAGAACAGACAGGTATGTGCTGAGTCATGTTATCACATATTTTACAACACAAGGACCCGTCACTCCTGCAGCCGTAAAGTCGACTGACAACTGTTTCCAAATCTGACAAAGTGTCATCTTCTCAAAGAGACCTTGTCCCGTCATCCTGCAGCACCTGGCTGCCGTCCACAGCCTGACACATAAAGGACGTTAAAGTGTGTGTGTGTGTGTGTGTGTGTGTGTGTGTGTGTGTGTGTGTGTGTGTGTGTGTGTGTGTGTGTGTGTGTGTGTGTGTTTGTGTGTCCTCGTGCAGCTGCTCCTGTCCCACAGCACTACGGACATCAATCTGCAGGGAGATCTGGGAAACACCCCTCTGATCCTGGCCTGCTCCCTCAATAACTACGAGGCTCTCAGCACATTGGTATGTTCACTACAAGAACTCAAAATCTTCCCTAAGTATATGTGTCTAACATCTAGTCAGAATATGTCTCTACTCCTGATATAAGATGTAATAACTTCAGACGTAACACTGCAGTGAGATATCAGGTCTTGTTTTTAGACAATGCATCATCTTGTTGAGTCAAAACATCTTATTTTGAGTTGTATCTTTTAATTAGATTTAATAGAAAATCACCAACTAACATCAGAAACAAACACTTTTGAGTATTTGCTGCTTATATTATAACACAACATTTCCTGATTTACCAAGCACATGTTCACTTGTTCTATTGGCAGATATTTGTATTTATTTCAAGTGGAAACACCATGTTTTCATTATTGTTTAACTTGTTTTTGGAGCTGCACTTTTTCCAGATGATGCATTCAGGGTCCTGCATTCGTTCAGTGTTTCTGTACGTTATGAGGCTCTTCTTATACTGTCTCTGTCTCAGATCTGTCTCTTGTTTGTCTCTCAGATAAAGTATGGAGCGAAGCTTTGCAAACAAAACAAACTCGGACATTTCCCCGTTCACGCAGCTGCCTTCTCTGGTGCAAAAAAAGCTATGGAGGTGATCCTGAACGCCGGTATGACTCCACAGATTGATCCATCAATCAGAGTTTAGTGATAAGGATAATGAGAAAGTTCGTACGAGGTCATACGGCAGTAATACAGGAGAGTTCACGTCTGAGACATTTAGCAGAAAGTGCCTCTCTACACACACACTGACACTGTTTATCCACAGTAGGGGGTCTGCTTGGAACATCTTCTGCTGTTGGAGGAAGGATTAGTCAGAGCACAAAATATTTATGGTATTGAGGAGATGGCTCAGCTGGGTTTGGTGGATTTACACCGACAGAGCAACACAAATGCACATTTACTCACAGGAAAAGCTAAATAATAAAGTCAGGAAGTTGGCTTCGTGACACGTCGGAGTACTAAGTTGCTTAATCCTAGTGTGTCTTTAGAAAGTCAGACAAGAATGGGTTGAAGGAGCGTTTTAATTCAACGAAATGTCCTGGGAACTTTAATGGGATCTGGACTAAATGAATGTATTTTTAATTCCTAGTATTCCCTGGAGAACCACTTCAATTACAAACTAGGAAACCTTCATTATGAGCCTCTTAAGTTATCAGAGCATCATTCACTACTAAAAACGTTGATTTCAATTTCTGCTGTCAGGTTCGAAGACAGGCCACGACATCCCGGCTCACATCAACTACCTGGACAAGTCCAACAGCAGTCCTCTGCACCTGGCCGTACGAGGAGGAAACATCGAGGCCATCTCCTTCTGCATCGCTAAAGGGGCCAAAGTGGACCAGCAACAGGTGATTAAAATACACACATATAGCATGTCAATCTACCAGAGACGGCAAACGTACACACATCCTTTACTCAAGTAAAAATACTCTGGTGAAAGTAGAAGTACTGACTAAACTTGTTTACTCAAGTAAAAGTAAAGAACTTTGAAATGTACTTCAGTAAAAAGTACCCATAACTAGCAGCTGTTTTAAAGAGTACCTGACCTCCCTTTATATTAATAGAACAATAATTTCATTGTTAGCTAA
>NW_011356444.1:0-2478 GCF_000735185.1 Notothenia coriiceps
AGTTTTGTTCCTCACCACGTGAGCGATTTTCATTTTGTTCTCAATTTTTTGTCATCTCAATCTGAGATTAGTTAGTGACCATTTTTTGTCCATCGTGTTTTGGAAAAATAACGCATCTTACCAATACTTTACCTCTGTCTTCCCAGCCCCGCCCCTTGATTGTTTTCACCTGTGTCTTGATTAGTTTGTGACCATTTTTTGTTCATCGTGTTTTGGAAAAATAAAGTATCTTACCTATACTTTACCTCTGTCTCCCGGGTCGTTCAATTGGGTCCTACCTCCTGAGTGCCTGAGTTCTTAACAAACTTCTCCCACCTCTGATAATAAGTCCTGAGTGGTTACCAAAAAAAAACCCTGCTCTGAAGGTTATTTTCATTTTACAAATCCTGCACTCAGCTTTGCTTTCTCCAATATTACTGAAATGCAGCCAGATGCTGCTTATTTTTTCGGTTTTCGCTAATTTCTTGACTTTTTCCGACGCGCTTGCATTTAAATCAGTCTCCCCGTGGCTCTGTGCAGCTGACCTGTACCACTACACCTGCTGTGCCCCCCACCCTTCTTTCACATAATGGTATGATCCTAGTGTGTCCTCGCATATGATTGGCTGCATGGTGGCCCAGCTAAATAAAGACCCGCCCCTGCCTGCAAGGATTCTCAGCAAGAGTAGAAGCGGCTGGAGATTCTGCTCTACCCGACGGGAGTCTGCTCTTCTAGCGGCATCTCGCGATCGGCGTGTTGGAGACCTCTGAATTAAATTATCAAGTCACCTCAAGTCAGAAGGCTCAAGGTCAAGTCCTGAGTCATTGGTGTTCAAGGTCGAGTCGCAAGTGTTTTGTGATGTTGTCGAGTCCAAAGTCATCAAATTGGTGACTCGAGTCTGACTCGAGTCCAAGTCATATGACTCGAGTCCACACCTCTGGTATTCAGCGCTGCAACAGATTCTTTTTTGAAAATAAGAGGTCTGCTTTCATTTTGCAATATTATAAGATGCTTTGTATGATAAAACCAAATTATTGTAAACATTGTTAACATAAATGTTTTTATACTATATCAATACATAAAAAGGGAACAAAATGGATTGCTATGATGGAGGTATTGATACCTCTTGTCTTTGTACTATGGGATAAATATGAAGCTGGTTACTTTATTTAGGCAAAGAGTCAGTTAGAAAATCTTTTTACAGGCAAAGTAGATTCAAGTGTTAATAGTGCTGGTAGATCACCTTTTGGCTAACTGTTTTGCATGTTTCTTGTATTTGTTTTAAACTAGGCTAATTGGCTGCTAGCTATGAATTCTTTACATATAAACATCAGAGTAGCATTGATCAACTCGTCTAATGATTGAAAAAAGAAAACCAATTTGTCTTAGTTCCAATATATCCAACAATAACGAGTAATGAAGGTCTTGTTTTTTCCAGGCATTATTGGCAGCAATTCAATGATCTCTCCTGGATGAGCAGTAAAAGGTTGCATGACATTGATTTGTATCTACCTCAGTGCATTTATTTACCGGGTATGTGGGATATGGGTCATCCAGTTCAGGGATGTCAAACGTAAAAATATATGTATATTAGACAAATGGATAGTGCCAAGGATTGACCCCTGTGGAACACCAATCTATACAGTCAAAAATTAAAATCACGCAAAGTGAAACCTGTGTTTTCAATGTTTCTAGTTTCATAGTGGCACACTAATTGGTTGACAACTTGCTGTGAAAAACACAGTACAATACACATCAAGCTTATATTGCAAGTTACTGAAGTAAGCAAAAACATTTACGCATGTTTTTCTGTATAACCCTGTGTTACAGTGTGTTTTTCTCTGACACCTGCAGGAGGTGAAGTACTTCCAGTTTCCTGGAGAGCTGCTGATGAGGATGTTGAAAATGTTGATTTTGCCCCTCGTCGTATCCAGGTATGAACAATATAGCCACACACACACAAAGACACACACACACACACATATAATGTGTGAGCCGATTGACAGACTTGATTAAAGATTGACAATATTTTCAGGAAGAAAGTAGATTTTCACACAAAAACTACATTTATTCTGTGACAAACAAATAATCTATGCACATTGATTTTCCAATCACTAACCCCTGTTGCATTGATGTTTAAAATTTGGCTGTGTTGCATTCTTTATGCTGAAATTATTTGAACCAAACCTGCACAGGACAGATCTGCAATCATTCACCTGCACCCACATACTGTACATATAAAGAAGGGCTTGTTCCAATGTGCTGCACAATCTATTTGCAGATAGCATATGATTTCCACTGGCAGTATTGTTGCTTTGAAAATGTACTTTCCGAGATACATTCCTCACCTTTTCTTTTTGATTAGATGAAACATAAAATGTCAGCAGCATGGGAGCTATGGCACGTGCACACATAGACATCAAAGTGGGCTTGAGCCCCTCCCCTTTTTCTTCCTCCAGAGAAAGGGCCCTTTTAAAAAAAGAAAAAAAAGAATATATA
>NW_011356445.1:0-2332 GCF_000735185.1 Notothenia coriiceps
GAAATGCAGACCGGCTCAAACAAACAATTTTTAAATCATCCTCCTCACGATCATTTAATGTTTCATATGTTTGCCGAATTGACATGAAAGCACTAATACATGTACAGTAGTGTAATCCACTTGAGTTTACAACTACAAAAATAATCGATTTGTTTTTATATCACATCCGACGGGAGGAAATTCAGCAGCTCTCACTACCGATTTGTAATCCTAATTTAATCATCATCTTCACCACGATCATATATTTTTATGTTCGCCTTGTCAGTGCTTTCATGTCAATTCGGCGAACATAAAAATATATGATCGTGGTGAAGATGATGATTAAATTAGGATTACAAATCGGTAGTGAGAGCTGCTGAATTTCCTCCCGTCGGATGTGATANTTGTAATAATTGTTTTAATTTGTAATCATCTCGCGACCCCCCCTCGGGGTCTCGCAACCCCCACTTTGGGAACCCCTGCTCTAGAGCACAGTGAGGAAGATATTACAAGGATTAACAGTCTAACAATTTACTGACAGTATCAACATGCTGTACTGTAACTTTTCACACACAATTCACACCATGTTCAAAATGATACAAAGTGTTTACAAGGAGCTATCGGCACAGTATCATAAATATTATGGTGATCGAAAATCAAACACAGCAGCAGGCTGCCACACTCACCCACTAGCACTGTCTCACAGAGCCCTCCTCGAGAGAGGAAATCATTTACGGTTGTCACATTCAGTTGATGACCAGTTGCAGCTGGAAACGGCTGACTAAACACAATTAGATTTTTTTTTTTAAACCCACTTTAAAGCATAATTATGCACATTTTCAGGTTCATAATTGTATGTTGTGCTTCTACTGTGATGTGTTTCCATGCTTTAATGTTCAAAAAGCTCTGTATTTTTCTCATACTGCCTGTGCTGCAGCACCTCTTTTCACCCTCTGTCTGAAACCAGAGCCCAGTCTGCTCTGATTGGTTAGCTGGCCAGCTCTGTTGTGCTTAGAGATGTCCTGCCCCCTTTGCCTATCACGTACTGTACAATGCATTAGACTCCAAAGGAGGCGTTTCAGGCAGGGGAGAGTTGGTGGAAGAGAAACTCCCTAAGTCAACTTTTGGATTGTATCCTTTACAGACCATTTACATGCACATTACCGATATAACAGACTACAGGAAAGACAAAACCCCAAAAACCATAATAGGACCCCTTTAAATAACGAGATCAATACACATTACACTTCTGTTCGGTATCATTGTGCTACATCTATAAACAAAGTGGAAGTACAGAGCCATTTCACTTCAACGACATCAGTCCTCAGTTCTGACTCCACTACTGTTCTTTAATAAAGCAACTCAATGACTATGTTTAGAACAGAATCAATTATTATAGAAAGTACTCACATTGTTTGGAATGGAAAAAGTGCAGGGATAGAATTATAAAGGCCTACATTTGCAACCAGGTATTAAACACATTATTCAAGATCTTTTGTCAGATACTCAATGTCATGAAAAACTAACATCTACTACACTTGCTGAGGATTAAGGGTGACATGCTTGAGAGGCACTGTTAAGGTTGGACATTCATCCATTCAGCAATTCAACCATAAAGCTTTATGTTAGAGACTTTCCAGATCTTAAACTCTTCCACATTAGCTGGAAATCAAAATTACATATTGGAAAGTAAACTAAGACTGCCAAGCCTTTACTGATGACCATTATATAAATATTTCAGGGCTGTGAATGAAATTTGTCATTGTCATCTTTATTTCCTTGCTCATTTTTATTCATGAAAAAGCACAAGACACTCACACCATGTAAGATCCCTGCTGAGCATGGAGAATGGTGAATTACAAGTCTGTGAGAGAGCAAAATACACCATATTCATTTTTCTCCAAACTATCATACAAACATGGGAATTTAATTTGCAAGATTTTGTTTTGAAAGGATCTTATAGTTCATAGTCAAGGAATATTTACAAGTCTGAGATTAACCGACTGGCAACATCATGGTGTGCTTTCATGACTGTAATAAAAACACTTTTTTATACCGTGCTGATTTTTTCTACTTTAAAGAGCCTGTGACAGCCTCCCAACAACTGTTGTGCAATGAAATATTGGGCTACTAGTCGTCTCGAACCGTCATCTTAAAAAGAAGGTGCGATACCGTTCGGATAAATATCAATAATTTCGAACATCGCGGGGAAATTCCTTCGACTCATTTTGAAGTTTTGGGGGAAGCCGGAAGTGACGTCAATGCGGGAACGCTTCACTGTGCGGCGAGAGAGCCAAACACGGACAAAGTGTGTTGTCATGCGTAGAAATGGTGAATTATTGAGTTTAGGCAC
>NW_011356446.1:0-16377 GCF_000735185.1 Notothenia coriiceps
AAATCTTGGGTCACAGGTTCCTCAACAGCGCATTACAAGACATCTATCAATATGTGTGTATACCTCCACCATTAAACTGTCATATTCTGCACATTTCTAATTTCTTAATTCGTTTTTCTGTTTTGCACCTCCTCCTATTAATATCTTTGTACATCCTGCACTAAACTGTTTTATTGTAGAGATCACTTACAGTATCTTCTTGATTTTTTATATTCTATATTGCTATCATTGACCTTCTACTTTCCCCCTATGAAAGTATGTACTTTTAATATTTTTGTAATCAAATATAACACATAAAAACAATAATGCAATAACGTGCTTTAACCACTAGGCGGTGCACATAAGGTACACACAGCCATAATAATTTTGTATTATTAGTGTAGGACACTTATGTATGTACAACATCTGAAGATGTGTAGTTTTATTCATGCTTTCACATAATTTTACAGCATATTGCTATACTATTTCAGACTCAGTATTTACATTCTTATATTCAAAGAAAATCAGTAATATCTTTAAAAACTACAAGTCCTTTTATGAACTGTTTTATTGTAGAGATCACTTGCAGTATCTTCTTGATTTTTTATATTCTATATTGCTATCATTGACCTTCTACTTTCCCCCTATGAAAGTATGTACTTTTAATATTTTTGTAATCAAATATAACACATAAAAACAATAATGCAATAACGTGCTTTAACCACTAGGCGGTGCACACAAGGTACACACAGCCATAATAACTTTGTATTATTAGTGTAGGACACTTATGTATGTACAACATCTGAAGATGTGTAGTTTTATTCATGTTTTCACATAATTTTACAGCATATTGCTATACTATTTCAGACTCAGTATTTACATACAAGAAAATCAGTAATATCTTTAAAAACTACAAGTCCTTTTATATCAGCTGTGCACCGTTATGGTGTAAATATAACCTATCTATGAATTAGATCAAATTTACAAGTCAGCCGAATTAGTGTTGATACTGCAAGGAGACGTATTGTGTGAAGAGAAATTGAAGATGTTGTTTAATTGTTGATATATTTATGATCCACGTCAAGTATTCAGTTTCGGCGGCATTTCTTCCAGTTTTTCCAAAGGTCTTCTCATCAGGGCTCTATAAATAGAGAACAACGGCAGATATGTAATATTTAATGCAGCCGAACCGTGTATTACAATGCCGTTATGTGATGACTTTCAAAGAGACAGCTGAGACAAAGTAATACGTGTACTTACAGAAGGACAAAGTGAATTGGACTTGTCAGAGCTGTCATCCTTCTTTAAATTCAGCCAACATTAAATGAGTAAGAATACATTTGCCAAAGTAGCTTCGCTTTTAAAATATCACACTCCAGACGAAATATGACTCAAAATGAAGCATTAAACCAATACTATTACTGCACTCTGTCACTGCATAATGACTTTCTTTAAACAGTAATTATTATGAAAGTATTTCAAATATCAGATCGGATATACGCTGGAAATCCAAACTTCAAAAAAGTGTGCATAATCAACTAGAATAAATATAACTATAAAATGAGTGATAGTATTAATGAACGAAAACGTTATCAGATCCAAGGCAAAACAGAAACAATAGTAATATAATATCAAATGATGGGTATAGTGAGAACACAAAAACGCCTACAAACACCTGAACCAAACAGAGGCTTATAACATCAAAGCCACGTCTCAGTGTTTTCATCATGTGGAGAGCCAGCTGCTATCCTATAACACCACCAGTGTTCTTTGTTCATTTAAAGCAGAGTTGAGATGGGGAAGAAACTGTGAAGAATATTAAGACAACCATATCCTTCCAGGTAATATCCATCTGAAGTACTCATCTTTGATGAAATACCCAGAGGGAGTGGAATGGTTAAGAGCCCCCTCTATGCTTCCCTGCTGACCTGATATTTAATCCTCCCACAGATCTGTCTTTTTGCTACTTCCCCACTGTCTGCATGACAGAAATGCTGCACATAGTAACCTTGACACTAAAACACAGACACATTATGCACACTTTTGGAAATAACAACTATCACTAAATACATTGTTCAATGAGAGTATGGAGATGGACAGTACAGCAGACCAAGATGGAAGATAGCTCTCTTGAAAATGTTGGTCTTAGATTATTTGTATTCAACTATTCAATATCACTAGAAAATGATGATACACTGCATCCTTTAATGTTTTCTCAATATCCATATACCTCTCTTTATAGTTGTTCTCACTGTTGCTCACAGATCACACCTTTGTTGTGTGGAATTCAGGTTGCATACCCCCACACAGAAAACAATGTATGTAGATACCGCAAACGTACTGTTTGTAATCTATATCAGGCTTTGTTAATTGGTATAACTACAAAAAGTGCAACCAAATAATAAGTTGTAATATTGAATTTTCTTTTATGGGACATATATAAGTAATTTTCTTTTTAAAACTACAAAAATAAAATTGACTTATCGTCTTAGCCTAAAACACACAATTATGGTTCCTATTTTTTGATGACATCAAGGTACAGTAGGAAATCCACAATGTTTGCCCACTTTAAACCCATCTTCTCTTTGCATTAAACTGTACATTTCAGTATGTAAAATCTGAGAATATTTTTGCCATTGAAATCACGAAATGGAATGTAAAAATACAGCTGCATCTAGCCCCACATGAGTATGTGCTATTGACAACAACAAAAATCACACAAATACATACATCAGCCTTCTGGGAAACACTGCATTTGGAAAAAGAAGCAGCCCTTTGGAAAACATTGATGCAGAAAAAGGCACTCTCTCTCACACACACACACACACACACACACACACACACACACACACACACACACACACACACACACACACACAAAGCACACACACACACAAAGCACACACAAAGCACACGCACACACACAAAGCACAGACTGTCCAGAACGGTTTCCAAATATTGTCCCAGTGCTCTATCAGCTTGCCAGCGGGTATATCATGATGAACGGTGTTTGCCTAGTTGGAGGCCATCATTAGCTACCTGGGGAAGTGTTCAGAGCTCAGATAGGCTGAGTCCCACCTGCTTTTAGGGAAGGAACATCCTCAGGCGGAAACCAGCACTGCCTCCTCCTGCACCCAAGCGGAAATCCATTCATCAGCTATTGTAATGAGCTCATGGCACTGCTTTCCCTGCTGTACATGTGGACCAGTGCACACGCATTTCTGCGAAGCGATCACCAACACGCACTGGACATACAGTAAAGGGCAATAAATGGTTAGGATGCAAGTCAAGTCAAATGTATTAATTTATCCCACTTTAGGGCAGCTAGAGGAAACACAACTGTTATATTCCTTGAACTATTTCCATGGCAAAAGAAAGCTGATTAAGAAGCTTCTGAGGTCCAGTCAAGCAAGGCTTGTTTTGGCTATATGAGCATGGAAAAACTAAAATGGGGTGCGTCTTATATTTAGATTAACATTCTATTCTGATATGCGTTGAGGGAGAATTGGTTTATGAAAGATTGTGACTCGCCTTGTTTCAATTAGAACTGTATCTTTATTTTGGTGGTTATTTCTTTTACAAAAAAATGGAATAGGGAGATGCATTTAAAACATTCTCGACTATGCTTATGCACTTATTTTAACCTGTTTGGTGTTGAAAACCAAAACTGTATTTTGTTTGGGTCCTCAGGCTTGCATGGGGGATTTCTGAATTTTCTTGAAGCAAAATCCTGATTTTAAGCTTAGTATAATTCTTCAATTGTACAAGTAACATGTTTAAACCCGTCACAATCTAGTGATGACAACATAGATTAAGATGGTTTATTAATATATATCAAATCTGCCATCAGTCTTTTTCTCATATTGGGCCACATAATACTTGATATCAATGTCAGTTTGAGTCTGTGCTGATATAATTGGATGGAGCCACAATGAAAATAACTGTTGTAATTGAAGGGTCAACGAAATGTCACAGGAAAGTCTTTCTTTTTCGATGAACCTGACTCTCTCAATGTACTCAACTTACATCTCATTTAGAGAAGTCTGCAGTACAGTTAAAGAGTACATAGAAAGGATTGTAGGTTGGAAAATAAACCAACATTTTGAAAAGAGCAATCATCATGTCTATTGACTAAAGCAAATCAAAAGCAGTCAACACAGATAAATTAGGAAATCAATCGATGGCAAGCTTTAAAAAAAAAAAAAAAAAAAGACTCAGGTAAAGAAAAGCTGCCAAAGAAGCCTCTAAAAAATAAATAAGGTAATAATTGACATGTGGTATTGATGGCTTTTGTGGAGACTGGCAGTACCCCAGCATAGCATTAACTGAACATTCAGGTCCCCAACATTTTCCAATAGTATTTCATCTGTTTTGCTATATTCTGTGCCGGAGTCAGTTTCTTCAAATAGTTTTTCCAGAGATAAGGATCTAGAACATATAGGATTACAATAAGTAACGGGTTGTTACCATGAGATCTTTTCTGTATTTGGAACTCATTGTTAACCCTCCACAGGGGTCTTGAACGACAATCCGCACAGAGGCTTTCTTGCAGATAAATCCCCTATTTCTGGACCCCTGCAGAGAAGGATTTTACAAGATTTCATTGATGCCGCATTGGAAAAAGCCTTGGCCTCATGTGAAACCCTCAAAGTTGGCGGAAATCTAAGCACTGCAAAGTGTATAGAAGTCAAGTTTACCGTGACCAATTCTTAATTTCCCTTCCATCCAACAGCACGGCTTTCTTCTTCTATTTTTAATCTTGAGTATCTAGACATTCCATACCTTGCAGAGATTAATTGCAATCAATTTGACCTATACAGAAATGACTGAGACATCTTATGTCTTTCTTAAATGGTCTGTACTCTACATGTAACTCTCTTGCTATTTTCCTAACATATTTATTTCCCTCTTAAGGCCTTAACAAATCAGCATTTTAAATGCTCTGTTTCATACAACGATCTGTCATTTCATAGGGGAAATTAACATTTCTTACATAATGACAGGCTTGGCCTTTTGCAGTAATTGAGGCTTAAGGGAGGGGGACGGAGGACTACAGTTGTCCCCAAAGATGTTCATTAGGAGCATTTAAGCTTGTCATAGCTGTGGAAAAAGGTAAAACTATTAATATAGAGATACAGAGCAGCGATTCCTTGTTATTAATGAAGAGGAATCAATACATATAAGACGTACGCACAATGTACTAAAGTATTGTCAAAGTTATAACACTGTGTTTCATATTTTCGTGAAAATCAGCATTAAGCAACAGTAGAAAGAAATACATTCAACAAAAGGCATCAAGGACAAACAAAATGCAGAAAACCAAAAAGTAAACATAGAAAAAATTGTTGGTTTACAAGAAAATAGTTTTCAAAAACGTATTTGTATTATTACACAGCGAGTAGTGTGTGTTTTCTAAGTAAAAATTACGATTGAATGAGGGATTTTGACAGAAAAAACATATGTCTAACGTCTTTTAGTTGAAAACATACCCAACACCTATTTCTACATTTTATGTGTCAACAATATACATTATTACAACTTTAAACGTTCTTGATAGTAATGTCAGTTGCACAAGACACAATTAATCAAACTATCTCCCGAGCCTTATATATTTCCATATGGATGTGAACCACATACTGCGAATGCAGTTCAAACTGTATGGAATGCAATTGCCCTTGTATGTGCACTGCCATACCCTATGTGTCCATGAATTGATAACATGACAATTGACACAATTTGTGGAGCACGATAAAGAAAGTGAAAGGTGTTTCTTCCTCTTTGTCAATTGCATCTGTTCCCATGGCAACACATCCATAGTAGTAGAGAAGCACGTTGGCTGTGTGATATCTTCCTGAGCAGGGAATCATTTTATCACTACCCTTAAACTCTGACTACATATAGCAGTACTACTAATTCTACATAATTACTTTCACGACAGCTGTGCTCTCTGGTTAATGGGCTGTGAACTTCTGCTCTATCTGAGAATTGAAGGATGTAAATGATTTTCCTGAGTGGATGTTATGTCTGTTTTTTTGCTTTCAAAGTGAACTTCATTCTCTGCCCACTTACCACGGTCAGGGTCGCTGTGGTAGGAGGCTAAGCAAGTGTCCTTTTCTACTACAATGCCCTCTAGCTAAAAAAGCCTTATATTTTGGTCACTTTATGGAGCTCATGACCAGCGGTGATGGCTGAAATGTAGTCCAACTGATCAATCTTAGTCCTTTAGGCACAGTTGCTACTTGCCGCTAACTCTCTGGTGTCATTGCTGATTGTTACTTCTCAATCTAACATTTCATATGAACTGTACCTTAGTGACAACATCCTGACAACGCTTTGGGCATAACTTAACCTGGGTGTCCTTCCAGTGTGTTAACCTTGTGGAGTCTGATATCGAAAAAGGGATGGACCAAGGAGGTGGTCATACACACACTCACAGCCGTAATAAAGGTGACATATTTTCCATTGGCACTTAGTAAGGAAGATAAGGAACTAAGGCGCTGTTTTGAAAAATGGATAAAAGCTAGTGTCCACATTAATATCCACTTTTATCCAGTGAGGTAAAACCTCTGGCTCTGCCGGCCAGCAGGTGTATGGTTCACACCAGCGGGGAGCCGCACCATGAGGCTAGAATTCTCCGTAAGGGGTCAAGCGGCAGTCAAAGGAAGGGCTTTAGGATGTTCTTGGCCTGCTGATCAAATACCTGGAGCTAAAGAAGCTCGGCAGGCCCTCTGCAGGGGTGGTGATAGGTTAAGAAATTGAATATTTTGGGAGTCTTCAATGTCTTAAACAGTAAAGAACCAAGGTGTTTCCAAATCTGCAATGAAGGCAGAGCAGAAGAGATACACATGGACCTTGAAGTGACTTTGTCATCTCGGGTTTCGAAGATAAAGAGTGTTCCTTTAAGTAAAATAGTTTGTGGGTAACACCATCAATGTCAGTCTTGTTGAGAAGCTCCTATGTGAAGGATCTCTTTGTAGTTACTTAAAGTGACTATACCTTTTTGAAACATGCCAGTTAAAAGGAAGGAACGGAAGCCAATATTTGATTACTAAACCAATACCAAAATTCGTAAAGTGTGACCGTTGTCTTTCTACAGTAAGGTACCGCAGTAAATGCCAGAACTAAAGGCTCTGTTGTCAAAATAGAACACAAAAGGTAAGTTATAAAGCTATCATGATATGCTGTTTGGTTACATTTGAGAAAAAAACAGATTTTCAATATATTTGGCTTCCCAGCAATATGAAACAGATATAAGAAAGGGAAGTATGCTGTGTTTAACTCTCTAACAGAAACCAGAATGCAAACATTGTTGAAAAAATGGGATTTATTGTTTTGGTCAGTTTTTTTTACCATGGTATCAAATTGATATTGCTATTGTCTACTAAATGTCAGGTATCCTAACATTCATGGACCCTGAGAAATCCAAGATAACACGAGAAAAAGTTGAACACAGGAACCTATTGCTCAGAGATGAGAGTTATCTAAGAAAGGCTCTACCCACTTTGCCATCCCACATCATATTGAGGAGTTGCTAATATAAGGCCTGGAGAGCACTAGCTTTACCTCTTTACGGTTTAAGCCTAAGACAGAGTGACTGCAGGCTGTCAGGCAGAGCTGCACTTCCCACACATAAATCTGACAAATGTCAGCAGCAGTTTATTGCATCCACGCTGCCATGTAGCTGGGCTTACCAGGAGATTTGTATATGTGGTTTTTATTTTGGTCAGAGATTTTATGGAGAGAAAGGTTGATCAAAGGTTGCTTCTGCACCTTATCTCCTTCCAGAGTAATTGGTTTAGAAAATGAGTTTGTCCACAGCCCAGGTTTAATTGGAATTAAACACAAATATATGGAATGGTGCACCGCTCTTGCTGTTAGATTAACTGGGTCTATAAATGTCTAGCGAGGTAATCACATTAGAAAAATGGTGTAGTCGAGCAAGTGTGTTCAGGCATTGATATGCAGATGTGTGTGCAAGTCCATCAGCTGACTGCATGTTTCCCATTTGTGCATAGCAGTTAAGGTTTACCCATTCTACACAAGGTCAGTGCAAACATGTAATTAGCTATAGGACAGAGAGGACGGCATCACCTCATTTTTCTTCAGACCTGCATCACCATGTCTATCATGTCTCAAGAGAGCCAGGAAATATATTACCTGTTAATGTGATATGAATAGCTCATTTAGGCTTCAGCCAGAGACCAGGAAGTGAGTAAAGGTGTATGGAGTTGTTGTTGGAAAAGCATGGGATAGATTAATCACACCAGATGCTCACATTTATTTTTCGATGTCCCTACCTTCTTGTAAATCTCTAATTAACACTGTTGATCCTTGTGTGTTGCTAAATTAAATCAGAGAAAGATCTAAGGGATGATTCGCTGCATGTTATTGATAATGGGCTTCAATTAATTGTGTGCTCTCGAGGCATCAATCCTGCCTCAGTGGCAAGCACCTGTTTGAGCAATTAAGCATCTTGTGCATTCAGTCAGTAGCACTGCTCCCCTACTGACCACATCACAGATGATAAATAAATACTGTGAAAAGTGCAGGTCAGATTACTGCCTTTCGGGGAAACAAAACTAAAACTGTCTGAAGAAGTAGCCATCACACAGTGAATGCAATTTAAAAAGGGGATACTGCAGTGGTAATGTAATTATCAGGGGTGTGTAGATATACATTCCATTACTCATATATTGGAAAACAGAACCACAAGTCAGGGATGCAGGTGAATTCATATACAACGACATATTCAATTTGAATTTAATATGCAATTCATAATTGGGGGGGGGTTGTTAAAATCTTTAATCAAATACCTAATTAGAGCAACTTTTATTACAGAAATAATTGAAACACTAATACAAATAAGCCATGACCCTAGCCTAGCGTGTCTACGGTACATTGGCAACATTTGCAGTGGTGTCATTAAATATACCAGTGATCCCAAACCTTACTGCTAATTTAACAAGGCACTGGTCTGCTCACCAACAATCAACTCAAGGAGACTACAGCTAATGAGAGCAACGCTACAGAAAGTGTGCATCCTTATAGCATCGTTATAGTTATATTATAACGTTTGGAAGGATGAAACTGACTTAAAAAAAACAAGGAAACAAACACCAGTAACCAACTACCTTGCAGTATTTTGGTAATAAAATAGACAATATAATGCATTTTAGTTCACAAACAATGTATCAAATTTGACATATTGAAAAAAAGGCTTCACAATTAAAAATGAAATGAAAGGTGCATTTGAGTGATACAACGGAGCTGCTCTGCAGGTTCACATGATTATTAATATTCAGGGTAATCATTTAATATGTGACTCGAAGAGAGACATTTTAGTTAATGACACTGTCTCTTCCCTTCAGCTGTGAACCTTTTTGGGGAAGCAACGCGGTGGCCTGAATCGCCATCAAAGAGCCTGGGGGACAGAAAGTGTCTCTTTGTGTTAGACACACACAGGCTCTTTGGAGGACAGTTTGGGATGTTACAGAAGGACAGTTACTGTATATTAAGAGGTCGGAGCACGAGGGACGGAGGGATCACTCAATGCACTGACTTACAACAGAGGGTGTGAGGAGTAGAAGAGAATAGTAGAAATGGGAGTAAAGGATGGGGTGACAGAGGTAGAGACCTACAGCAGAAAGTGGATGCAAAAAAGCAGAGAGAAAGTCAAAGTGAGGAAGATTTCTTGAGGCAGTTTAAAGTTTTAGTAATTGCAATGGGTGTAGTAAGAAATGTGCTTTTCCTGTATAAGACCAAAGCCTGATTAAAAAGCCACAGGAGAAAGCAAACCCTGAATAAATGAAGAAACAATTTGTTGCTATTAGACTGGGCTTTCGTTAAAGTTAGACTATTAGCTAACTTGTGATTAAAGACACTGCACAAAATGCTTTAACCTCCTCTAATAAAACAAAAAGCAACGAGAGAAGAAGGCCTGATGTGGGATGGCTGGGTTAAGAGGCGATAGGAGAAAAAAAGGGAGAACATGGACATGTGGGATGGCGCCTCGGGGATGAAGAGTGGAGTGGATAACTAGTGAGGACAGAGGGAGGAGGAGTAGGAAAGTGAAAGGGATAAAGGAAAGGAGCAGAGGGGTAAGGAGATGAAAGAGTGGAGCGCTCCGAAGCTAGGTTGGGGCTCCGGGGACAAACAAGTGAAGAGGCTGAGAGAGACACTGTAGCTGCAGGGATGGCTGCTTCATTGCTTCCTTTGCGCTAAAAAAGGAGGCAGAGATGGAAGCCACTCCGCCGGCTCAGGGGCAAGGACACTGCAGGTTTGCGTGTCAGTCACGGGACGATGGGTGTATTTGCCCTTTCAATGAAATCTCCCAAGCCAACCACCAGAGCAGTGTTCCATAGCAAATGACCCTGCAGGAAAGAGCTGCGTTTGGGTTTTATTTTTTTAAATGTGTGTTTAGCGTGTGTGCACTTTTGCAATAGTGTTTGCATTTTTCCTAGGCTACCGATGTAGCGACTCTCTTCAAAAGCAATTACTGAAGATAAAGTATGCAGTGTTTGTTTGCTATGAAAGTGACCTGCCACTCAGGATTTCAATTACCGTCCTCTCTGCCGGTGAACCGGAGCTTACACGCAGAGCAAGAGGGGGACCTGAGGAGAATAGCATCCTGCGTCTCGCACAGATAAGGGAGCAGACGCCAGCTCTGTCCACAAAAGATATGACTGAATAACAGGGCCATTAAAACATTTGAAGTGTTCACAGTAAGCAGCTGTTATCATCTGGCCATATCCTATTCTTATGTTTGTTGTTACACTGCTGGAAACTCCCATGGAAACCAACTTTGTTAGCTGGTTTTAAATAGTAGCATCAAATACTTGTGTGCTCAGGATGTGTTTTAATGGGTGAATTAATCAATTGACTTGCAAAGTATTATTACAGTATTATACTTATTGTTGTTATTGTTATTTTTATATCTGTTGTATAATTAAAAGCAATTGTTATTATTACTACTATTATTAATATTATTATTACTATTATTATTATCATTAGTATTGTTATTATTATTATTATTATTATTATTATTTAAGGGCAATATGAATTTCTCAATGCTAATAAGGATGTTTTCTGAATAATAATGAATATTTAGAATCATTAAATATTACTTCTATTGAGAATACTTATAGAATATTTTATTTAGTATGTGCAACTACAGCACTTTTCTAACTTGCTACTAACTTGCTATTAACACTTAAAGAAAACGTACACTTAATAACTAATGCATTATGGATACGTTTTATTATTCTCTTTCTCTATATTATAATTCAATTTAATTATAATACAATTACTTCTGTGTAATCTGTTCATAAAGTGAGGACATTGCATGTCTTTGTGTCTTTTGCTGAGCCTTTCCCTCTTGTATTTCTTTCTTTTTCCTTTCCCTTAAACACAGATGTGAGAGTTATTCTGTCGCAGCACCACAATTGTTTTACTTTGGGCTATCTCAATTCAATTAAAATGATAATCAAAGTCTAACACTGGACAACTTATAACACACAGAGAAAGGCATGTTATTGGCAAAGACAATAATGTGCAAATACAACTGTCATCCTCAAAATTATTCACCACTGATGGCACAGAGAGAATAGAATGTTGAACAATTAATTTGCTATCACAGTTCTGTGCGCAAAAACAAATCTTCAACCATCCAAATACACAGCAGTATATATTGTGTTCTCTGGTAACCAACAGCCTTCAACAATAGGGATTACAATTCAGAATTTAATTAAATCAAGCATTTGAGGCAGCACCTGTACCCACATGCAGTGAGAAGTTCGCAGTTGTATTGTTTACAAGTTGTGAGCACAAAAAAAGTTTCCTTGACACGGTTTGTGAACACTACAAGCATCCCTCATGAAACCTGGGGATTACAACCGGTTGCCTTCTTGCATTAGAAGTAGGCCAAGTTAGAACAAATAATGATTATGAGGCCAATTAACAGTTTAGCTATTAATTATATGCACACGCACTCACACACATGTGGATCGTTGTAAAGTCCTAAGGGTCCGCCACGAACACTTGTTTGCATTGAGCTGTGTGGAGAAGCAGTATTCATTCAGTGGTTGGAGAGCCATTTATCACAGTAAGGTCACGGCTTTGACCAGTCCGATTAATAGATGTTCAATAGCGTGCCCTTTAGTAAGACACCAAGCCTCTAATCACTTGCTCAGACAAACGCTTAACATGTAGACAATGAATGCAGATGAGTGAGCACGGAGTGTGTTGAAGCAAACAAACTGCAGCATCGCTATCATGAGTAATAAGACACCATCGCCTTCCACCCAGCTGTAAGTAATTCACTTGAAGTGCAGTGACTAATTCATATGAAATAGTATCCATCACTGAGATCTCACATCGGCATGCAGCGCACTTGAATAATGCCACTGTTTTGCATGATAATGAGAGAGGCCAGAGATCTCACTTCATTCTCCTGCAAACTAAAAGTCTGATGTTACATACAGAATGTACAACATGTTGACTGCACGGGGTGAATGTAATTACAGCGGTGGGGTAAAATCTCAATCTCAACAGAATAACAAGTTTAATCAACAATCAAACATTATGTTATGCAAACAGTCCAATAGTTTAAGAGCTGTGAGGATTATTTTAAATAAAGTACTATGGGAAAATGGAGGAAGTATTTTTTTTTTTTAAACAATTGTAGTGTCCAATACGTCTGACCTTACATTCCTATGAAGGTTCAAGGATAATTAAAATAACTTTTAGTTTTCTTATTGTTTGTCATATACTTGTAATCCACGAGTAATTCCTTCAAATTGTAATTTGGCTGTTGAAAGGTTTCCACGTCTTAACCATCAATGTTTAAAGCTTTTTAGTGTTAGGCTTTTACATGTATAACTAAATGTGTGAGAGAAAGAAATGGTGTATAAGAGGAATTCAAAACCATATAAACTAAAATGGTGAATTAGAATAATTGTTGTTTACCTTTATAAAAACAATGCATATTTATAACTACCACAGAGAATATTATTTTATAGCGTGAGCAGGTGACGCTGTCAAAAGTAAGCTCATCAAATGAAGTTCATCAAAATCATCTGTGCTCTAAATCATTTTGTCACATCTTTGTAATGTATCTTGTAAATATGATATAAAATAGATAAAGAAAGTAAAAACATTTGACAGAGGCAACAAATCCCATAAAGTAATAGTACTGTGAGATGAACCTAATGATTTTATTGCCAATCTGTCGTTGCCACTAATAATAATTTATTTCACTTTGTTCCATCTTGCAAGACAGATAAAATATAAAGCCTTAATTAAATACTGTATAACAACGTAAGACAATTAAACCCAGCCCGCGGGTACAAACACTCAGTCTAATTAAAGAGTGAATTGTAAATGACAATATCTGAAACGACAGTCTATTGTGCATCACGCCAGCAGGCAAACAAACAGCAAAGGGACTGGGACCAGATGGATTCTCAGCTCAAGAGAAAACCAGAGGTCCCTGCTAGCATCACTGACACCTGTAACATAAGCGCTAAAACAAAAAGGTCAGCAGAAAGCATCCTTACTGATACTGTTCTCTGAGGAAATCATGTGGGATGAGCTTGCAAACAATAACACGGACTGATAACTTCCCTGAGGCAGCTGTTGGGTTGTTACTCCCTTTGGGTCTCAGAATTACAGCCTCTCCATAGTCAGCGACTTACGGTAGAGCGGTGACTCGATGATGCAAATAGTTCCTGTGGTGCTGAGATGCTTTGGTTGCTAATAATCAGCACCAAGGGCACAGTGTCACTCAATATGCTGGAGCAATAGTAACTCCCGAGAAATGACCGTGAAACATGTGAAAAACAGAACCTCCCACAGGAGAATGAGACCAAGCTTTTTTTTTTAACTGTGTGTTGTTTTTCAACCTTTGCTGTAAAACTCAGCTAAGTTGTACATAAACAAAATGTGTCAGCAATTCAAAGGTGCTGTTTATTAGGCACAGCAAAAGCCACATAGAGACACACTCTTTCCAGATTGGCTCTGATGTAGCTTGAGGTGTGTTCAATTGGCTATTTATTAAACCATTCCAGACTGGTGATTGGCAAATGGAAAGAGACGAGAGACTATTTAGAGCCAACAATAAATAAATCACCAAAAATATGAGCTTTCTTTAGCCAGCAGTGCTGAAATAAGTGTTTTGTTTAGAAATATATAATATAATTCATATTACAACATAAAATAAATGGGTGTCCTAGCTTTGAGTAATGATTATATGTGTGAAGATCCAACCAGTCATTGCACTTGATTTAAACAGTGTATAGCTTTTATTTTATCCAATTATAACTGGTATGTTCTTTACAGAAAAGGAAACAAGATAAACCATTTCTAGAATAGAATGCATGTCAAAGAGCAAATTGTTGTATTCATTGTGTCCACACATGTTTTTTTTGTATTTGTGTTTTAAGTGTAAGGATCTTGATCTGTAAGTTCAAGTGCTTTGGTCAGACAAAGGAATGTGTGAGAGTCTGGGCAGTCACTGTATTTATCATTCAGTCAGCTGGAGAGTTGGCAAATCAGTTGCTACAGCATATTGAGCTGTGCGTGTTGTCAATCTGGACTCGTTCTCTGCCCTCTGGTCAAACTGTTTGGCTGGCAGAGAGGATATATATAATCTGACAGCTCACATTACAAAGGAAAGTGGAGGGACTGTTCAGCTTCAATATCAGAAGGAGGCTGAGAGGCAGGGAGGAAAAGCCAGGAAAAGTGTGAGCTGAGCATGACATATGAAATGTGTAGCCTATAGATACATACTTTATTTAAATGACTGAGTATCATTTAACTTGACTCTACTGTATGTGTGATAGCCTACGGCCATGCACAAAGGCATACATATATACACATATACATGTTTGCCACTTCTTAAAAGTCTCCATGCAGTCCCTTGAATATTTGTCTAGACATATGCTGAATGCATAAAAAGCAGTAAAATTGTCTGAATTTGTTCTTTTGGAATAGTCCTGATTATGAAACTGATGTGCTGATTATAGGGTACTCTTGGTATCATAATTATTTTTGTCTGGGCTAAGAGCAGTTCAAAGGAGGCATATTACTAAATTATAATTTTGAGGGATACAATTTGAATCTGTTTCTTGCAGAGGTATCATATAAAAGTTTCTAAAGGGTTAGAAAATAACTAATGTAAGTTAAGGAAAGACATGGAAAGAGATGATGTTTTAAGTGCGGTGCACATCTTCTGACTCACCATAATCAAAGAAGATAAGGCTGTGTTAGATTCAGGAACATTTTAATCACAAGCACACTTCAACATATCCATGTATCCTTGGGCAAAATACTTAACCCTGAGTTGCTCCCCGATTGCAAGACCAACGGTGTGTTAATGTGTGTGAATGTTGGCTTACTTGAGCAAATAGCACATTGCTCTGTATGAATGAGGTGTGAGTTGGTGAATGATCACTTGTAGATTGTAAAGCACTTCAAGGGTTCATAAAGACTGGATAAAGCGCTGTATAGATACAGTCCATTTACCAATTATATCACTGAGAGAAACATTTTGAACTGCATTTCATAATGTATTGGGTTCATATGATTTATATGTTAAGATTAAGACGTGATTTAATGTAAAATTGATTAAATATTTATAATTAACACCTTGATAGTTTGGGCCCCAGGCAGTTACCTTGTGTTATCTTGTCTACCCCTGTCATTGATGTCTTATCAGTCTCCACTCTTGCTGTATTTACCGTATCTGACATTATATTCAAAACCTAGCATACTATTTTGACGAGATAGAAGTTGTATACAGGATAAAAAGAACAAACTGTAAAGGAATACATTTTGGAAATGTCTTAAAATGGAAGAAAAATTAACACAATAGCCGCGTTCACACCGCAGTACTTTTCCCACTTTAGTTCCGATATGGTTCCGAAATGTCGTGTTCACACCAAAAAGAGCCGGAACTAAGATGAGGTCATCAGAACCTTTTTTACCCCCTTTTCCGTCCCTACTAGATAGCAGGTACTTTCGTGGGAGCAAAAGGTTCCTATGTCTGATTGGCTGGGCGGAATGCAAACCACGCCCCGTAAAAATGGCGGCTTTTGTGAAGCCAGTCCCCAACTCCGGGGACTTCCGGCCGGGGACTTCGGGTGGCAGTATACGCTGTGAAGTTGTTTGCGGCCTGCCAGTAAACCCAAAGCAGAAGAAGAAGAAGTGACGTCAGCGGCTTCATTTGCCTAATACCTTCCACAGGAATGTATTCCGGGTGAACGCGATATGTACTTAGTTCATCAGAACTAAAGAGTTCTGATGAACTAAGTTCTCTATGAACCTTTGTGGAAAAGTACTGCGGTGTGAAAAGCGTCCTATTGTGACTAAAGATGTTAAAATGAAAAACCATAGCAGCTACAC
>NW_011356447.1:0-6063 GCF_000735185.1 Notothenia coriiceps
GTTGCTTGAGAATGTCTTCCACAAGCAACACTCCAATGGCTGATAGCTCCAGTACCACACGAAACACGTTTTCGATGGACGAGAGTGAAAATGGAACGCACACACTATTCATTGTTTGTTTATATCACGCAGTCTGTTCTTCTTCTCTGTCTTCCGGTTGTTGCCTCTTTTGAATGACGAATACACACTACCGCCGCCTGCTGGTAAGGAGAGTTATTGCCACTCACGCATGCGCAGTTCGTACGTGCTCGGCTGAAATCTTTGCGGTGTGTTCCAGTCGGTTCCAGTGCGACACATGGCCAAGACGCAGGAGAACACGGCGACGCAACAGTCAGCGAGTTCTCTGGTGACTGCTTGGTGTGTGAGGAGCTCCGCGGATTGGTCCATTTTGGTTCCGGGAACCGCTCTACGTCATGTGGTTCCCAGAAGAAACAAATGGAAAAAGAGAAATCTCCAACGAGGCGTTCTGGGGCAGCATAGACAGGTATTTTCTGTGTTAGAGTTTTACTCGCAACAGGGTGTACTTTGAGGGTTTTTGACTCTGCAGACCGTTTACATGCATAAAAACCTTCATAACACACAAGGGGACGGGTAATAACCAGAAAAGCATGACATGGGACCTTTAAACGTGTACCATTTTAGAAAAGGTACTAATAACACAACAATATTATATTCATTATGTATTTAATCTATTTCCAGTGTGCCACTCACTTCTAAAAAATGCTAAATGTTGCAACAAATAAAAAGGCCATCACTTTCACAATCTCCCACACAAGTTAACACCAACTCACAGTTAAACTCAGTACGTCCTTAACCTGTCAGTCAAAGTCTTATTTCATTCCAGTGACATAGAGCTAAATAGTTATATTGTGAGGTAAGCTTGTGACGCATTTAATGCATCTCCAATGAATGGTGCTTTGGCAAACACCCACATTTGGCCAGCTTGGTTTCAGTTCAAACAGGGACCACCATTATTGATTAACAGTAAGACTGATTCATTTACAAGCTGGGACCGATAACTGTGGAGTCAACATTCACAAATCTGTCTTTTGCGAGGGGCTTTTTGGCTGATTCAGCTACACAGACCTGTGCCAAGCTGGAGAGGATGAGCTTAGATGAACCTGGAAAGAGCTCAAAAATGTTAATGAGTAATATCTGGCCACTGGTTCTCTTTGTCTGGTGTCAGTGGTGATATCACTCTGAGTGCACAGAGGCCACATCAGCTGGAGAGGGTGGGAGGCAGGGAGGAGAAAGGAAGGGTGAGGTTTCCCAGAGCCCCTGGACACTGACAGACAGGATCTTTTGTCAGCAGCGTTAGCCACACCTGTGTTAGATTCCCTTGCTGAGAGCGAGATACATTTAATATTTGGTATATTGAGGCAGGGTGATGTGTGCCTTGACAAATGGTCAAGAGGCTAGCAGGAGCCATGTGTCTGCCCCGAAAGGCCGATGACTTCATGAAATGGAATTCATTTTGGCGTCATTAGGGTCCATAAATATTCAGAATGTAAGATGTCATCCTGTTGCAGCTCACGCAGGCCTGAGATGCTTTTTTTGGGAGGGGGGGGGGGAGAGAGGGTTTTTATATTTGATGTGTACAGTCAGCGCAATAGGTGTTTAGAATTGGCGCTTCCTCAGAGAAGTAAAAGCTGTATATTTCTTTGCCGGTTATTCCAAAACATAACATTTAAAATAAGATGGCTTACTGTACTTGTCTATCTCCCACATTTTCAATATCGGTCTGGTTAAGTTATGGGCTTCTCTTCCCACGTGCAAAGCACAAAGGTCCTCAAACTAAATGGTCTTATTCATAGAGAAATATGCAAAGCAATTTATTGAGAAATGTTTGATTCATGACCCTCTCTCTTCTGTATGCGTTGTCACAATGCCAAATCTGTGTTACCATTCGCAGCACCAAGAGTACTCCCTTGTCTTCTCATAGTGGGGTAATTAATACAACATGGCAAGATCCATATTATTTGAAAGTATAAAAAATGAGCTGAATTAAGTATGTGCTTCAGGGAAGAGTTGTTTCATTCATACAGTGGAGAACAGTTCTGACCACAGTTCAGGGGAAGCCAAATGGATTTCTATCAATCAATGCTCTTTATTGGCTCCATAAAATGATGTCAGCCAAGCAGAAGCACCTGTATCTGAGACATTTCCTGTATTTCAGTCAGAAAACAGAACTGTAAGATCTACTTTGCCAGAAACATATGTATGTCATAGTGTTTTGCCCACACAAGAGCAGGGAGAACAAGTACAGCTTCATTAGGAGACTCAGGAGACTTACCTGCTGTTGTGTTGTCCCCAGGTTTAAGCAGTTGATAATCACACCAAGGGTAATCCTTGAGAAAAGGCAATGAAGCAGTAAAGTAATATCCTCTGGCTCGTGTGGTCCACTTGTGGTGTCCGCTTGTGCTGGCTACTGAGTTGTGCCAAGACCCATCACAAGCTCGGCTCTCTCTCTCTCTCTCTCTCTCTCTCTCTCTCTCTCTCTCTCTCTCTCTCTCTCTCTCTCTCTCATTCAGCTCCTCAGGTCAGAGAGGGAATGGTAGAGAGCAATAACTTTAACTTGCCTCTCTCTTACCCTCCCTCCCTCTTTCCCTCCCACTATCCAGAACTGCTCTGCATAGCAGTCTAAAACACACCTCTCAGTTTCCCTCCCTGCTATCCTTTGGAAAAGCCAGTTGAAGAGTGTGTGAGAATAAAAGCCAGAAAGGGGGTGGGGGACAGGCACTATTCTGCTCCCTCTGGGTTGTTGAAAGGGGTCGTTGCCCAGTGAAGAGAAAGGCAGAGGTGCAGTGATGTCCTTTGTCACAGGGCCAGATCGTGTCACTCATCCTCTATTGTCTCTCTACTCTTTTCGACTTGAGTCACCAAGCCTAAAAGTAGTTCTATATTTAACTTGTGCACTGTTACCAACGGGCGCTGTTAGCAGCTGAGGCTAGCTGAATGCTAAATGTTTTGGCTGGCCAGCTACAGAGTTAACTCTCCCTGCTGACCCTCTGTGACAGCTGAACGATGCAATTTTCTCACGCTGGGAAAGTCCGGTGACAACAACCACCCTTACCCCAACAGTGGTCCAAGGAACCACCAATTTCTGACTTATGAGGGCTGAGTGTGGCCAAACTCTCCAGGGCTTTGGCAGCTAGACTGTCTCTTTGGCCCTGCTTGCAGAAAACAAGGCCAGTGAGCTAAATCTGAGGTACAGTAATTGTGCTCTGCATCAATGGGAATAGTTCCCTTTGCTGCCAAGGTACTGTTGGGTAAGACCTGCAAGAAAAGCAGTAGAGAGTAAACAAACCTAACTTTGGTTATTTTTTTAACTGCGGTATAGTGTTTACCCACATGCAGTTTCCTGAATTCTACATAATGTTGAGAGTATCTTGATGGAAGCAGTGAAGTCCTAAAACTTGCTCACCATGATACAGTATATATACGTATCAACAATGTCCAACCCCATGTCCTTCACCACACTACTTAATTGCTTTCGTAATTACATGTACATTTCGAAGTAAACATATATTATCCCAGGTTAGGGTTGAAGTTTTAAACATGCTGTTATTGTTGTAAATTGATAAAAGCGAAACAAAAATACCAACACAATTACTTGAATATGTGTATAGGCAACAAAATCACTTGGTTAGGTTTATTTAAGTGAATGTTGACCCCCTCATTCACCCCATTCCCCCCATTCCCCCACTAATGCAGTATGTCACAATCTTTTATTTTGTGATCCTATGTCTCTAAGCTTAGGGAAAAATGGTTTTCTATTTGTTTGTCAACAAAGACAAAAGACCCAATGAAATAGTTTGCTTGTCTGCCAAGGTGAGCTTCCCTGTTCAATTCTTTGCAGCAATATTATTGGTTATTGGTGTTTTCTGATCATTTTTATATGTAACCCATTGACAAGGCAAAGTTATCAAAGAAAAATTGTAACGGCCAAATGTCTTTGTTTCCAGGCTGATCCTGTTATCTGTTAATGGTTCATGTTTATCTTGTTTGTAGCTCCTCCTAATCACTGACTGTATATTAGTTACCTCAACATATTTTGGTAGTTTGGACATTTTTGAGGAACCTTATTTAATCCTGACAATAGTTTAAGTACGAGGGGTCAATGGATTGGCCAACAGCATGCATTTTTCTTTCTCTTAAAGAGAAAGTCTTGTCACCAGAGGGGAACGGGAACATAAAGACACTCTTATCTCTAGGTGGAAACCAAAGCAAACAAAGACACGGCAGCTAACCAACAGATAAATCACTAGGGAATTATGTCACATGGACACATTCACTCCCTCTTTGTCTGTTCCTCTGTGTTGCAATGCAGATCTGACCCAAGAGTGGTTTTGTTCACACGTAGCCGTTAGTTGATGACCGTCTGGGGCTGACGTAATGCTTTGTTCAATAAAATGAAAACATACTTCAGCAGACACAAATGCATAGACAAATGACAGAAGCACTATTGTCTGGTTGTTAAATCCCTTACATTCCTTTACTCTGCTAAGTGCCACTGGATACCTGGAGATGCAAGGTCACCTAAGAGTTCACCTGTTCTGGAGCAGCATCAAAGACATTGTTCAACTTTTTGCTTCCCTGTATGTGACAATCAGAATCGTCAGAGCAAAGAAAAACTCAAATAAAAAAACAAAGAAGATTTGTTTGACAGACGCCTTCTTCCCCACATTTGAAGTCATCCCTCTCCATGTGGTCTCAAAGAAGAGGATCTATCCAAACTGAGGTCATGAGAAGTGTATTTTGATTGAATGCCATACTTCCCACACCCATAATGAAGTCATGTGTTGGGATCCAGTGGGGAAGAGGTTTGTTATGATTTCAATCTGTATGCCCACAGGACGGTGGTCTTTTCTGGGCCCATTGGGGCTGCGGTTGTTACTTATGAATCATGGCAAAAAATGCGGGCTGGTTGCAACTGCTGTTCCCACACTTATGATGGGATCAGAATAAATAGCACTCTGATTTAATTAATTCAGTATGGGTGATAAAATGTTGCTGTGAGAATTAAGGCTTATTGTCCAGCTGCAAGGAAACTTCAGCATACATCTTTGTTGAAGGTTCTATCAAAGAAAACATTACATGTTACATTACATTACATGTTAGACGCTTTTATCCAAAGCGACTTACATACTCAATACTGTGGACAATCCCCACAGGAGCAATTTGAGGTGAAGTGTCTTGCCCAGGGACACAATGACATGCTGATTGCAGTGGGGTTTGAACCCTGATCCGAACACCAAGGCTCTATCCACTGCGCCACACACCTCTAAAACATAGGAATAGAAGACAATAGACGCGTTCACACCGCAGTACTTTTCCCACTTTAGTTCTGATATAGTTCCGAAATGTCGCGTTCACAACAAAAAGAGCCGGAACTACAATTAGTTAATGAGAACCTTTTTACCCCCTTTTCCGTCAGTTTTCAGTCCCTGCTAGAGAGCAGGTACTTTCGTGGGAGAAAAAGGTTCCTATGTCTGATTGGCTGGGCGGTATGCAAACCACGCCAGTGTTGCCAACTTGGCGACTTCATCATTAAATTTGGCGGCTTTCCAAACCCTCCGGCTACTTGTTTTTGTCAAAAGCGACTAACGACTAATCTAACGACTTGTAATGGTGTTATTAGGGACTTTTCTGGTGTTTGGAGACTCACGTATTGTTCAGCAGTTAACGAGCCGCGGGTGCTCTCGTGAGCCCCTCTGCCCCTGTTCTGCCCTCCCATAGTACTCACAGGCGCTAGTTGCGTCCCGCAGCAGCTCAGCTGCAGTCAGCAGAGAGGAGAAAGCCACACCCTCCCGCGTCGAGACTGTAAATTAATTGCGCATGCGCCAAGCCGTCCTGATTTTGAGCTGGATTTAAATGGAAAATGTAAATGTTTATTCACTGTCACACTATAATAAATAACTGCCTTTGCTTTGCATTGACTCACACAGCCTCAGTCACTTAATCACCTCGTCCACTGTGTGTGTGCCTCTCTGTGACAAGCTAAACATTCACGTAGGTCATCATGTCACAGTCTAAACTGTAATCACAAAAGTACATAAAGGA
>NW_011356448.1:0-2914 GCF_000735185.1 Notothenia coriiceps
AAATAACTGGATGGCCTACCTGCCTGTCAGCCTTCCATCTGTGCACAAACTCATCTCGTGCCCTCATTGGTCATGTGCGCGTTCGTGTGTGTTGGGGGAGGGGCTCTGTAAGGAAGTGGCAGATTTTCTCCGGCTGTGTATTTTCAAATTCTAGCGCACTCGAGCTGGTTTCTCCAAAATTACCTACCCCACCTTTAACACATGAATACTACTGTCTAATATATGTTTACTCTAGATATTAGAACATCTTCCGTTACACAATGACACATTCAACTCTTTTCTCTGCATCTTCTGTTAAAAAGTGCACTTTGTAGCATTTGGGGGTGTTATTGGGATAATAAAATGATCATTTATACTTATTACATTAGGAAGTTATCTCAATTGAATGCATGGTTTAATAAACTGAAGTCTTGTAACATTTCCACAGAACCTTGATTTGATGCATAACAAGGTTGTGTTTCTTTGATGCTAGTGAACCTGCAGGATTCTGGGTCACTTTGACAGCACTTACTGTCTTTAATGTAGTGTTAGGAATTCTTAAACCCCGAGACCAGGATAATCTGAAAAGAGTCCAAGGAAGTTATAAAAGTTAACAGCATTTAATTAAACACAAATAACGCGATGATATACAAAGGAGATATGCGAGTGGAGGCTCTCTCCCCATCAGCTGTTGCCTTCGCGTGGGGTGAGCGGGTGAGCGGAAGAGAGCGATTCTTGGCTTGCTTTTCCTGTTATCCTCTGTGGTCTTCTCCTATTGGCCGGCGTCGACGGGGGCGTGTGCAATGCAAATCCTGCCGTATAAAATTCTAATGTCTGTGGTTATTTAAACATTCCCTAATAACAGTATTGCAGCGTCAATAAGTGAGGGTTAAAGACAGTGTTTTTAGTCTTTAGCCACATGCTAATGCTAACCTTAAATTGAAGCTAACAATATTTATTAGCAAAACCCGAAGTCGTTGTGTGAACTTCCGGTTTCAGAATAAAACAGTTTTAAATTAAAACAGTGTATTTCATTTAAATGACGCCATATAAACATTGATTGTATTTCTTACAGTAGTGAGTTTCTTGCATCCCAGCAGGTCCACTTGCAACATCAACAAGACCACAAAGAAGCAGACATTTAACATAACGTGTAATCACGATATGTTCAAGTGTCTTCAACGTTACATTCAGCTCTGTATTTCATTTTAGGATTGACTGGTACACAAAATACTTCTTCAGTCTAACCTTATTAAATGTGGGACCCTTTGTCTCAGATTTGATGTTGTTTGTACATTTGCAACATCAACAAGAAGAACACATATTTAGAGCAGAAACAAAGAGACATTTAACATAATTAATTACAATATGTTCAAGTGCCTTATTTAGCTTAGCTGTATTTAATTATAGGACAGAGTTCTTCAGTCTAATCTTATTAAATTTGGGACCCTGTGTCTCAGGAACAATTAATTATTGTTTGCAAGTCCTAACATAAGTACTTTAATCATTTGTGATGATAATGGGAACATTTTAATTACTAAATGATATTGAAATTAATCTCCAGTTTAACCAAGTTATCCAAATCAAATGATCAGTCAGTTAACTGAAATTAAATGTTGAAGCAGCAGGCCTCTCAGGTGAATTCACGCTATGCTCAATGACAGTAGCATGAAGTATTTAGCTTGAGGTAGAAACCATTAAGTCTGCCAGAAGCAGAGTTTTATTGTCAGGGGGAACAGCTGGAGGAATGTTTGCTGATGTTTGGTCCCAGCGAGCATCTTTTCCCTGAAGGTCAGGAGGGCAGAGCAGAGGTCAAGGGTCACTGTTTGCTCCTTTTAAACAGGAAGTGCCTTGTGCAAACTCGCTCGTCAAAAGAGAGTTTGCTAAGCGTCCCTTATGACCCGAAGAAAAATAAATGCATTTGTTATTCTAGGTGTTTTTCTTGGACATTCAAACTCCTATGGGAACAGAGTTGTTCTCTCGTTAAGCTTAGTACACTGAAGGTAGCATTAGTCTAAGTGATGTATCTGATTTCTCATCTTCAATATGCATGGTACGATCAATGATTCAAAGGCGTTATTGTCAATAGCACAGTGTAGTTTTGTCAATACAAATCTAACAATGCAACAGATATTATATTTAACGTTACAGTAAAATACGTAAAAAGATTTAAGTAGGTTGCAGGAATAATGCAAATCTAGGCAAATAAGATTAAAAAAAGGTAAAACAAAAGGTTAATGAAATACTGTACAGTAGAATAGGATACATTCTGTATACTGTAAAATGAAAAATCTGAACCGTTGACTTTAATTAAATGTATTATGTCAACAGTACACATAATTGTATTAATAATAATAAATGTATTTTGTTTGCACTTTTACAGGTGCTCAAAGACTCTTTACAGATAGTGAAAAGAAAAGAACAACAAATAAATAAACACATTACACATTAAAAGCCAGATTGAAGAGGTGAGTTTTTGTAAGTGTTTTGAAGGTGGTGAGGTCAGGGCAGTCTCTGATGGGTTGGGGGAGTGAGTTCCAGAGGGAGGGGGCAGCGACGGAGAAGGCTCTGTCCCCCCAGGTCCGGTGATTGATGCGGGTGGGGATGGATAGGAGGTTGGCTTCCGATGAGCGGAGGCAGCGGGAAGGGGGTTGGTGGTGCAGCAGGTCTGTGAGGTAGGGGGGGGGGCCTGATTGTTGAGGGCTTTGTGAGTAATGAGGAGGACATTGAAAGGTATGAGGTGCGTTTAACCAAATATGTTGTATTTAAACGTTATATTATTGCTTTCAACTAACCTAATACAACCACGTGTAATCTGATGACATTATACATTTCATTAAAAGTCAACGTTTCAGTGTATTACTAGTTCTCTGCTGAAGGGCAGAGTGAGATCACGGAGGATTTTATGAATGAAAGGCCACAGGACGGCCATTAA
>NW_011356449.1:0-2103 GCF_000735185.1 Notothenia coriiceps
TTGATCAAACAATGCTTCATTTAGACTCTAACTAATTTATTGTGCATGATCTCAGTCCTTCTTCCTTTACTCAAGTAGGGCCTACCAGATCTGAGTAGCATACTTCTTTGAATATATAAAATCACTCTTTGTTTCCTCACCCTTCTGATGAAATCCCTTCCCGCAGAACTCACACACAAACGGCTTGTATCCCGCGTGTATGCGCGTGTGCGTGTTGAGCGTGGAGCTGCGGTTGAACGCCTTCCCGCACTGGTTACACTTGTGAGGCTTTTCCTGCACAACACACGGGAGGAGATGTATTCAATATCACAGATAATACATGACTTATTTATTTTTATTTAACATGATTTGACAGATTTATATTTTGTATTTAGTTGCTGCAGGATTTAAAAACATGAGCTCATTCATCTGAAATGATATCGATGTGTTGAGTGACCACAGGAGGAGATGCATTAATCATCACAGAAAATCACACATCGATCAATATGTATTATATTTCATTTTGGCTGCACAAGAAAGAAGTTAGAGTCTAAATGAAGCAGGGATGATCAACACACACAATCCAGGTGCATTATGGGAAATGTAGGCCCTTATTTCATATAGCATTAATGAAGCAAAAGCGGGGTGATTTAGCCTAATGTGGGACACTTGTTTGAAGGTTGCTCCTTCCTCATCTGTGATTGGACATTTGAGAGGTCATGTGATTTTGATCGCATGACATCACAGCTTGTGTTAACCCTTTCATTGACTCTCTTTTGTTTGCGGAAGACCCATTGGAGTTTATATTAGGTGTCCCACATTAGGGCAATTCACCCCATATTAAATACGTGTCAACTTTGTCTGATGTTTATTTGTTATTTATTTGCTGCAGGATTAAAAAAACAGAAGCTAGTTTATCTGGAATGATATGGATGTGTTGAGTGACCACAGGAAGAAAGACAGAAAAAGCTCAATCGTTTACTTTTTCCACTAAAACGTAGCATTTCAGTTCGACTTTGAGGTGTCTGAATACCATCACTGAGCGATATATATGAGAAGGAGACGTTTTTATTAAGTGTTTAAGGGATTCAAACATGACCACAGTGTTTTTGTCTTAAAAAGGTGAATTATTTGTTTTCACTCACACCCTTAAACAACTAATATAATAATAGATTTAATGGATTAACTTCACTTTGAAATGGATTGTCAGGACAGACACACACACACACACACACACACACACACACACACACACACACACACACACACACACACACACACACACACACACACACACACACACACACACACTATATTTTATAGAAAAATAATTAGCACAGAGACTAACACAAAAAAGTTACACAATGTACACATGTATTTGATGTGACTAAAAGTGTGTGTCCTACCTGAGTGTGTATGATTTTGTGTCTGCAGAGCGTGCTCGCCTGTCGGAAGCCTTTCCCGCACACTTTGCACACAAACGGCCGCGCGCCTGTGTGCACGGGCATGTGGCGCGTCAGGTTGTAGTGCGCGTTAAACACCTGCGAGAAAGAAGAAAAAAAAATACGCTGTAAAAAAACAAAAAACACATTCAAATAACGAAACACAAATTAAATGAATAAAACACACCACAAACACTGCTTTGTGTATTCCCCTTAAAATAACACATATTATATTTTAGTGTATTGTCGAAAATCACTTAAAAATATATAGGCCTAGGCCTATTTGAATGTGTTTTACATTTGCTATGATGCTCTCCTCGTGCGATGAGATGTGTTTAATTCAAATAAGAAAGCCTCTGTACTCCATAATGCCATTGAAACTACTTTACTACCCCCCCTTTATGTCCCAGTTTAAAGGCTCGCGATGTTTTCCAGAGCGTTTTAATCTGGAGCTTTTTAATGATCAGCCTGAGTCTAATTAAAGCTGCCGGGGGTCTTCAATGGGCTCTGAGTGTAATGCTGTCAGAACAACACAATGAGCTCTGTCATTGGATGCTGTTGTTTTGGAACTGTTTTTAATTTAATGGCAGAATTAACAACATTTAATTTAGTTCTGATTCTACTGGACTCTGTTTTTCGACCTTTTTGAATGTGTGTGTGGTGGGAGGTGGAGGAGTTAGCT
>NW_011356450.1:0-2177 GCF_000735185.1 Notothenia coriiceps
AAAGTCTAGTTTGTTGTTTGTGTCTACCGTCTCTGCGTAGAATAACAGTAGCAACAAGAACCTGTGGGCTCACGTGCGCCCCCTTCAGTGCGGCAGAGGTTATGGCTGCCTCTCCTGCTGCTTTTTTCATTGCCGTTGTATGATTTACATTAAGTATTTCCGTTACATTGGAGGCTCTGCCTCCCCTGACCGCACGTCGCTGGTATTGAGTATGTAAATTGCTTTGGATAAAAACGTCTAACAAGTGACATGTAATGTAATATGTCGATGTCAACACTTTTACTTTTACATGAACTTAATTTTGAACACAGGACTTGGAGTATTTGTACACTGTAGTATTGCTATTTTTACTTAACTAAAATATCTGAGTAGTTTTCCACCTCTGCTTATTAAGCGTCATTATATAAACAACTAGAACATGTCATTATCTATTTATTGATATTTAAGTATAGGTGGTATTTCGCTCTGTGAATATCATGCAAGATAACTTTTTGCGATTTCCCAGCTAGTAAATTGTCAGCTAATGTAAAATGAAGCAGGCATCTTGCTCTTACACAGTAGCACAGAGGCTAGCAGGCCCATCACAGCCCAGGTGTAAAGAGATGATTGATAGTTACAGGCGAGCGAGGCAACAAAGCAGCATAAAAAAAGCAGGGAGGACTCAGAGAGGGAACATTTTGACAGAATTGGGGCATCGCCTCGATCATACCTTCTCAGTGCCCTTTGTGTGTGTTTAATATCTTCGGAACAAGACAGGTTGGGCTGCAATAAAAACGATGACGATAATAAATACAAGCTTTTTTTCTTGCTTCTCACTACGGATGTAAAGTCCAGCTATTCCTCCCGGGTGCACATTGTCTCAGCGCTGACAGCGGGCCACAAACCCCTGCGTTAACATCCTAAGCTGCAATGCAGTATGCAGGGTCACGAGCACAGGTGCAGGGAACATAAAGCACAGGTTCAGAGCTGCTTAAGCTGTTAATTCCCTAAATGCCTTCACACTGGTTATATTCAAATACATGCCCTGTTTGCCTTTCATCTGCTCCCAGCCACATGCTCAATCTTTTGCTCTGACAACGTGCTGCACCTCCAAAATGTTGAATAGCGCTCTCGGGAGAAAATGCCACCTAGAAGACAGGCAGAGAGAAGAGGGTAGCTCTCGCCCTGCTATAAAGATTAATGAGGCTCCTGTTGTTGGTGTCAGTTTAAGGCCATCTCTGCGTGGAGACGAGCGGAGGATGTTTGAGGAAAAGAGACCTGCCGTGCAGCGTCTCCCCCGGTGTGTGTGTGTGTGTGTGTGTTTGGGGGTGGGGCATGATGGAGTGGCACTGTGCGGGACTGAAACAAGGGGGGGACTGTGTAAAGTTCAAAGGCATCATCAGCTTCATTTGTGGCGGCAGAGCGACTCGGTTCAGGGAAAGATCCAGCAGCTGCTCCATCTGGACACCTAGCTTCTGCCACTACCGTTTCATCAGTGACGCCATGGGAGGAGAGAAGTGATCTCAACACCCCGCTGGCAAATGTGCATGACACATGGATGGTTTTGCTGAGGAGAGAGACATAACGTCATTCTTGCAATAGTTTCAGTGATGCATTGGTCAGTTAATGTATTTATTTGACATATTGGTTACCTTCTAACTGATTCAATCTTGGCGCCATCTCCTGCTGATATTCAGGTGTATATCAGTATGTAGTGTCTCTACTTTAAAGAGTCCTCTCCTGCTGATGTTCAGGTGTATATCAGTATGTAGTGTCTCTACTTTAAAGAGTCCTCTCCTGCTGATGTTCAGGTGTATATCAGTATGTAGTGTCTCTACTTTAAAGAGTCCTCTCCTGCTGATGTTCAGGTGTATATCAGTATGTAGTGTCTCTACTTTAAAGAGTCCTCTCCTGCTGATGTTCAGGTGTATATCAGTATGTAGTGTCTCTACTTTAAAGAGTCCTCTCCTGCTGATGTTCAGGTGTATATCAGTATGTAGTGTCTCTACTTTAAAGAGTCCTCTCCTGCTGATGTTCAGGTGTATATCAGTATGTAGTGTCTCTACTTTAAAGAGTCCTCTCCTGCTGATGTTCAGGTGTATATCAGTATGTAGTGCTCTACTTTAAAGAGTCCTCTCCTGCTTTCAGATGTTCAGGTGTATATCAGTGTGTAGTGTCTCTACTGGGACATGTCTCCA
>NW_011356451.1:0-2455 GCF_000735185.1 Notothenia coriiceps
CTCAGCCATTTCTCTCCAAGAAATGTGTCTAAAAACGTAATTTCGACGCGAAGGAGGAGCGGTTCAACTCCGAGTCCCTCCCTGATGACCGAACTTCTCACCTTATCCCTAAGGGAGACACCATGCCACCCTGCGGAGAAAACCCATCTCGGCCGCTTGAACCCGCGATCTCGTTCTTTCGGTCATGACCCATCCTTCATGACCATAGGTGAGGGTAGGAAAGAAAATGGCGCGGTAGACAGAGAGCTTTGCCTTCTGGCTCAGCTCTCTTTTCGTCACAACGGTGCGGTAAAGAGACTGCAGTACCGCTCCCGCTGCTCCGATTCTCCGACCCATCTCACGCTCCATTGTTCCCTCACTCGAGAACAACGCAGAGGCAATAATGTAATATAAAACATTATTTTATATTTATATAGGCGTGTGGCGCAGTGGGGTAGTGCGTTGGTGTTGGGATCAGAGGAGCACAGGTTCAAACCCCACTGCAGTCAGCATGTCGTTGCGTCCCTGAGACACTTCACCCCAAATTGCTCGTGTGGGGATTGTCCACAGTATTGAGTATGTAAGTCGCTTTGGATAAAGCATCTAACAAGTGTCATGTCATGTATCTAGTCTTAAAGCTACAACCGGCCCTTTGAGTGCAACCTTAATGCTGATGTGGCCCGCGATGAAATTGAGTTAGACACCCCTGCTATAGATATTGTACGTCTGCAGGTCTCAAATGCTGCTTCTCTTACTTGATTATTGGTGGTGCAGTTTGGCAGGTATAGCTGGTCTGACAAAGGACTGTGAGTGAAATCTTGAATCTAAAAACCTTGTTTATGTAGTTGGTTTGGATTCAGTCCTGACAGAACCATGATCCAGATCACATCCTGTCAGGGGAGTGAAACCCCAGTATTAAAATGGCAGTTCTCAAACAAAGTCAAACACACCATAAGGACAGAAAACGATTAAGTCCATGGTAACTGCTCCAAACCCACTAACCCTTCTTAATACATATTCAGAGCCATTCTGGGCAACTCCGGGGTGGTTGGTTCCTTTGTTTGGTCACATGAGAAGAGAGCAATCAGTACAAGATGTGACTGAGCGGGAGGTTTGTAAATGGTGCTTCGTTTGGACCGACATCTGACCATGACCAACGTCCCTCCAGGACACAGCCGATATCCTCCTGCTCTGAACGGACTCATTTCCTGAGCAGGAAAGAGAACTCCTGTAACGTGCTGTGTGAAATATTACCGAGTCAACACAAGGCTGCAGTGCAGATGTAAAAGCAATCTTCCTTTCCTCCTCCCCTCCCTTTCTCCTCCAACACCTCTTTCCTATTATCATCACCAGTTCTCTTCTTTATGTTCACCCCTCGTCTTCCTCATTTCCCCCCCTGATAGCCTCAAACAACTCTTCCTTCCCCTCCGCCTCCTCCTCCTCCTTTTCCTTTTCTTTGCGTTCTCCTGATGCAGCACAGTGGATGTGACTGATATTAGAGACCACACACACACACATTCAGGTCTAATGGCACTTCATTAGCGGCGTCTTCCCCACTGAGAGGCTGCGGGGGAAATGGTGAGATGATTACAAGAGATGGACAGAGAGAGAGAGAGAGAGAGAGAGATGGGAGCGAGAGGCCGAGGTGGCAATAATTGCTAATGGAACTGGGAAACAAGTGTGTGTGTGTGTGTGTGTGTGTGTGTGTGTGTGTGTGTGTGTGTGTGTGTGTGTGTGTGTGTGTGTGTGTGTGTGTGTGTGTGTGTGTGTGTGTGTGTGTGTGTGTGTGTGTGTGTGTGTGTGTGTGTGTGTGTGTGTGTGTGTGTGAGACTGAGAGAGAAAGGGAGACGAGGACTAGCGAGTGATAGAGAAACAAAAGACAATTCTTTAGCTACTTCACAACTAACAAATGTGGAAAAGTATTCTACCAATTAGTACTGGCGTTTCCCCACTTCTACTAAATGATTTCAAGGAATCTTAGTTTCAATTTGTTGAGCTTTAAAGAAATTTAAACCATGTCTTTCTATTAAAACAATGTCCAGGTTTCTCAGGGTAGTCCACAGATCTGACCGTCGATGGTTAACGATGAAAGACATTCACATCTGTGGATCATCTTGAGCAAAATGGCCGTTTCATGAAGTTCTGTTTCCGTTTTGTTTTTCAAATTCATTGTTAGTAGTGCTTTGAGTAGAATTCAGAGCATACCTAAGACTGAGGGATTGCCTCCTCACAGTTCTCACGGTGGAGGTGTAGCTGACCCGGTGGCTAGCAGCTAGCATTGCTAACAGTGACAAAGAAATGCAACGCTGACATAAGTGTGTACATCTTTAACCTCAGAAGGGCTTTAAGGGGTGGCCGCTACTTTTTGGGGACAATACCATCAGTCGGGAAAACGTTTTTATCAGTAACTGCAACATTACATTGCATTTAGCTGACGCTTTTATACAAAGCGACTCACAATAAGTGCTTTCGACCA
>NW_011356452.1:0-2331 GCF_000735185.1 Notothenia coriiceps
ACCCTTAATGTTGAAGTAAATGTATTTATCCTGATATCTTTTATTGTTAAACCCTTAAAAGGTAGGGTAGGTAAGAACGGAGAAAGCAGCTCGAGTGCGCCAGAATTTGAAAGTACGTCACCGAAAAAAAATCGACTTCCAACACACACGAACGCGCACATGACCAATGAGGGCACGAGATAAGTTTGTGCACAGATGGAAGGCTGACAGGCAGGTAGGCCATCCAGTTATTTTAGCCGGCCGGCTCAGATGATTGGTCGTGCTTTTTACAGCGCCACGGCTTCCACAGATGATATTTCTTTTATGGATTTTTTTTCAAAGCACTTCAGATATTCATTGTTATCGGGATGTTAAGAGCATTCCATGGAATATAACAAAAAGTGTATCTCGAACTTACCTACCCCACCTTTAAGTAAAAAAAAAATGACCCTATTCACCTGTAGTGTCTCGCCTTAAAGGCCAATGGGACATATGTCACTTTTCCGATATTTGACACTAGGGGGGGGGCGGTTACTCGTCTGAAATATGTTCTAGGTGGTCTATTTAGTCTAAATGATGTTCCCCTTAATGTCCCCAAAAGTAGAAATGGGTTTTTACAGCTCCACGGCTTCCACAGATGACCTTTTTTGTCAAAGCATTTCATATTCATTGCTATCGGGATGTTAAGAGCATTCCATGGAATATAACAAGTGTTTCTGAAGTGAATTACCTACCCCACCTTTAATGTCGCAGTAAATGTATCTATCCTCCTCGTCTGACTCATATATCTCTTATTGTTTCGCTGCAGGACGACAGCGCTGATCTCCGTTGCCAGCTGCACTTTGCCAAAGAGGAATTATCTCTGATGTGCAAGAAGCTCTCCAAGCTGGTGTCGGAGAGCGAGGTCCTTCGGGAGGAGCTCTGCAGATATCAATCACCAGAGGGCCGTCAAACCTCCGCTCACAGCAGGGAGGCCGAGGTCAAAGTTCACCTGAGGCTGGTGGAGGAGGAGGCCACGCTGCTGAGCCGACGCATCGTGGAGCTGGACGTGGAGAACCGAGGACTGAGGGCGGAGATGAGCGACATGAGGGAGAGAACAGGCAGAGGGGGCGAGGAAGAGGAGGAGATGGCGTGGAAGGAAAGAGAGGGGCGTTTGAAGCAGGGAGAGGACGGTCGAAGTGATGTGGAGAATATTCAGATTACACGAGAGGGTCCTGTGGGAGGGGAGTGGGACCCCGCAGACGCTCAGGACAACCACAAAGCCCCCGACAGACGAGGGACGATGAAGGAACATGAACGTCTTCTGGCTCTCAGGGATCATTGCTGCATGCTGGGCTCAGCCATCTTGCTCATGACGCCAAAGAACAGCCGCCCGTCGTCTACCTGTACTTCCCACACGGAGGACTTCGACATGAAGAGTTTTTACGATGCGTTGGAGCTTCTGCAGAACATGCTGTTGGCTTTCATCGGACACGTGGAGACGCTTCTGTCAGCGGAAGGTTTGGGGAAAAAGGATGCTTGGGATTCCCGGACGTTATCTTTTCTCTGCGGGGACTTTGAGATCCAAGAGTCTCAAAGTCAGCAGGAGTTCGTGGAAGATCTCCGTACCTCGGAGGTTAAGGAGAGGGAAACACTAACGAGACAATCGACTTGTTTCCAGTTGGATCTGATGCAAAGCTGCGGGGACCCGAAGATGAGACTGTCCCTTCAGATTCTGAGGATCCTCCATCAGTGGTGCCAAGTCAAAGGACAGGAGGACGGGAGCCAGGTAGTCTTCTACATCAACATGTGTCCCCTCTTCTCCATGTCTCTTCTACATCAACATGTGTCCCCTCTTCTTCATGTCTCTTCTACATCAACATGTGTCCCCTCTTCTTCATGTCTCTTCTACATCAACATGTGTCCCCTCTTCTTCATGTCTCTTCTACATCAACATGTGTCCCCTCTTCTTCATGTCTCTTCTACATCAACATGTGTCCCCTCTTCTACATCAACATGTGTCCCCTCTTCTTCATGTCTCTTCTACATCAACATGTGTCCCCTCTTCTTCATGTCTCTTCTACATCAACATGTGTCCCCTCTTCTTCATGTCTCTTCTTCATCAACATGTGTCCCCTCTTCTACATCAACATGTGTCCCCTCTTCTTCATGTCTCTTCTACATCAACATGTGTCCCCTCTTCTCCATGTCTCTTCTACATCAACATGTGTCCCCTCTTCTTCATGTCTCTTCTACATCAACATGTGTCCCCTCTTCTTCATGTCTCTTCTACATCAACATGTGTCCCCTCTTCTTCATGTCTCTTCTTCATCAACATGTGTCCCCTCTTCTACATCAACATGTGTCCCCTCT
>NW_011356453.1:0-1341 GCF_000735185.1 Notothenia coriiceps
GAAACTGCCCAAAGAAAGGTGTGCCAAGCGTGTAGCATCATACTCAAGAAGACTTGAGGCTGTAATTGCTGCCAAAGGTGCTTCAACAAAGTATTGAGTAAAGGGTGTGAATACTTATGCACATGTGAGTGTTTTGTTTTTAATTAATTTACAACAAATATTTTAAAACCTTTTCCACTTGGTCATTATGAGGTATTGTGTCTCGAATGTTGATAAAAAAAAATGAATTTAATCCATTTTGAAATATGGCTGTAAAAAGTGAAGGGTTATGAATACCTCCCAGATGCACTGTGTGTCCCCGGATCATTTAAATAGCTTTGAACTAGCAAATGACAAAAAGTACCTGTCTCCAAAAGTTAGGCTTATAATCCATCGGTTGTGTACCTGCTTCAATTAAGTAACCAAGTGGCAGAGTAAAAATTCATAACATTTAATATGTGAATTAATTTCTTCTTATTAAAAGAAAAGATGTGTATGCCTTTGCTACACTGGTCGGTTCAGCTGATCCCTTTTTGTATGTTTGGACCCAAAGGATACACAAATATATTTTTTGTTTTCCGAGCTGGAAGAGTTTGGGAACCTCTGAGCTAATAAAATATAGTTCAACCTCTGAGGACCATGACCATGTGTTGCAAATTCAATGAAGTCCATTTGGTAATTTTGGAGACATTTCACTCAGAACAAAAAATATCAACGTTGTGGTGGCGCTATTGGGTATATCAGGGTATCACCAAAGTCAATATGATTCATCTTCTGGACTCTCTCTGTCCTCTCACATCTCGGCAGGCTCGTCAGTCCCCTCCTGCTCCCTGGCTAAATGACGCACTGCGTGCTAATAGAACCATCCTTCGGGCAGCAGAGCGGAAATGGTGGAAATCCAAACACCATGACGACCTCCTAACCTATCAGGCTCTCCTCTCCTCTTTCTCTGCTTCGATCTCTCAGGCAAAAAGCACTTTCTTTCAAGATAAGATCCAATCTTCCTATTCCAATACCAAAAAACTATTTCCCATCTTCTCCACCCTCTTGGACCCCCCCAAAGCCCCTTCCCCCTCCTCCCTTCTGTCAAGCGACTTTGTTAACCACTTTGAAAAAGAGGTTGATGATATTCGCTCTTCTTTTTCCGACTCACCTTTACTCACCAGACCCACCTTTCACCCACACACTGACCTCCTTCTCCCCTCTCTCTCCAAGTGAGGTTCTTACCCTCATTACCTCTGCCCGTCCTACCACCTGTCCTCTGGACCCTATCCATTCAAACCATCGCTCCTGATATTCTACCGTTTCTCACCCATTTAATCAACACTTCTCTAACTTCTGGTCACTTTCCAAACAGTCTCA
>NW_011356454.1:0-5208 GCF_000735185.1 Notothenia coriiceps
TGACCAAGCGTCGCTCCTGGACGTTTATGGAGTGAGAGTGTGTTGTATATTGCAGTCCCTCACTCACTTTTTTTTATTCAGTGTTAGAATTGAGCTTGAGTTTGTCCTGCCAGGAGTTTAAATCTGGGCTGAAATGGTGTCAGGGCCATTCTCATACACACATGCAGGTGCTCATTGGTTAGCCTCGGTTAGCCTGCCCTGGAACGATAATTAGTTTTAATGTTGATCCTGGTGGACTGATCATATTGGGCTCTGAGACTGCTTATTTTTTGTGACCTCAGTTCTGACTTGAGAGGGAATGTTTGGTCAAACACTTTGTGTTTTGTCTCATAGTGGCGTTTTGGCACTTTTAATGAGCGCCACGGTCTCTGAACAAATGAGACACACTGGTTCTGTGCTCCCAGTGGGCAGGATGAACATGAATAAGTCCGTCCACTCAGGGTTAAAAGCTCTGTTCTCACTGTCCACTTTCCTCTTCTTGGAGAGCGCCATGTGTAATTATTTGTCTCTCCCTGTCTGCCGCTAACAGGCCTGTTCACTCTCCTCTCCGCTTCTCTCACCTGTATCGCTAATTATTCTCTTCACTCACTTTCCTCTCCGCTTCTCTCTGCGGCGCTCTGATCTCTTCTTCTGTGTTTCTCTCCCTGTATCGCACACTCGTCTCTTTCGCCCCCTGTCGGCGGCGGTTAAAATAGAATCGCCCCGTCAAAATTGAAATCCCCTATTAATGTATTGATTATGGGTCCGGGTCCGTATAGGTCGGCGTCTGGGTCCGGATCCGGACCGCGGTCCGCCTGTTGCAGACCCCTGATCTATGCCAATCTCTTTGCTACATAGACCTTCTGACTATCTATACTATATTTTTACTTCAGGAGCATTTGTTCTGAGCATCTACTATCGCTGCAGCATTAAGTGACAGGCAATAAGCAACATGTTGCATAATACATGTTTTTAACAATGCCATTTGGTGAGAATAGGCTGTATTATCAGGCATCTTAATGCCAGGACTCAATGGCGCTCTTGCCCACTGAAAGACCTAAAGAAATCTATGGGAATGCCAGGCAACAAGTATTCTTAATGCTTATATATGGCTTTTTCAAATGATGTACAGTTCCTTTTATACAAAGCAGTGTCTGAATCAGATTTGATATGATAATGGTACAAAATCTGGGCTCTTACTGTTAAAAAGATTGCCAGATGGATCCATAACAACAGCACCTGAGATTTGATCTCCTACCTGGCTGTTCTACAAAGTCTCTGAAAAAGGATCCGTCTGCTTTACTATTTGTTCTTTTCACCTGGTCTGGTATCACACATGAAGAGGAGGAGGCCTGCCAAAACTTTGAAGGTGAAGACTAAATTGATGAATGAAATGGAGGAAGATCCAATGAAATCCACTTAGAAAGTGGCAGATAACATTTATTCAAGAGGGAAATTATGGCTTTTGGCCCTGAAAAGCACTGATTGTTGAGTGGTTTGCTGCTCTTGATTGACCTTGTAGCCTTTGATGTAACACAAGGACACACACACTTAATCACACTGTTATGCCCACACATACTGTCCGTCTCACACCTACAGAGTCCATCTCATCCCCATTGCAAAACTCACTAAAGAGCAGCACACTTCACATAGGACCTTTAATCATGCCTGTGAGAAGTTGCCAAGTAAGGCACCCTCACACTGAGTCAAGGTGAGAACAAGATCCGTTTTAAAACTGACAACAACATCAGAGAATACTGTCCCCTCTCAAGGCAACTGATTCCACCTGCAAATGAGGGAATAAGAGAATTAAAAGAGATTAAGGAATGACAAGCGCTCTCTGAAAGGGGAATGAGTCGCTCGTGGCCTTTTTGTGGAGAGAGCTGTGCAGCGAAACCATCCTGTCAGCCTCTGATAAGGAAGGAGAGATGCAGGGAGACAGAGACAAAGAGAGGAAGAAAATGAATGTAATGAAAGGAGAGGAGGTAGATGTGAGGAAGACGAGGGGGAGGGAGGGAGCAAGAGGCCGGATTGGGAGCCAAGCTGTCTTTGAGCACGTACAAATATTCTGAGGAGAAGCTGAAACTGTCACCACTGGAATGGACTTCTAACTAGTGTTTGATTAACCTTTCTCTCCTTGATCCACAGGACTTGGTATAATCTCTGATGCCCTCTCGCTTCACCTCCACACACACTCACACACACATATATACCCGGAGAGAACACATGCGCAATTTCCCCTCCAGGTATGAAAAAAAATTGTCTAACCTTTCAGCATCTTTTCTCAGCTTATTAATATGCCACATCGCTAAAAGGCAAGAAGGGAAAATGTCTCATTTAAATTTGGAGCGGCTATGAGATGGATGTGGGTTTCCATTAAAGGTACCTCTCTCTTTTCATTAAATACACACTCACACTCACATGTCCACACATTGGCAGTGTTCCACGCAGCATAGCATGACTCAATGATTAAAAGGATGGGGTGAATCTCAATCTGAGCACGTTCTTACCCAACGTGGCATTTCAACTCCTTGCTCCTCTCTAATCTTGTGTCTATCAGACGCCTTTAAGTAGCTAGTTTGATAGCATATGTTCTTTTTCGCTGAAGAGCAGTTTTTGGAGACCGATAAAGATTTTGAACTTTTTCAAATGTGTTAACTTCACTTTGCTTTAACTTTTTCTTACCTGACCTAACCAGAAAATCACCTGTTTAACTGCAATTTCTTGATCGTTGGTCACATACTGTAGCTTGTACATTAATGATCAAGTACATTTTTCTAAACCCACTACTTTATTATTTGAACCACATTTTGACTTTATAAGCACAGCACTCCAAAAACTAGAAAAATATTATCAAGGCTATTAACGTGCATGGCCCTTGAATCAAACTACATGCTTTGATAAAGATGAAAACAGAACTATCACCAATTAAAAACATAACTGAGGATGAAAAGTCCACAAATATTCGCTTTGAAAGGTACATTTTACCTTAATGTTTTCCCTTTTTTAACCTGCTTTTTCCTTCTCTCTTCAGTTTAAACTTTGCGCATTTCAGCTGAAAATTAATAGAGATTTTTGTGAAATGTATCACTGCATTAGAGTTGGTTAATGTGCCAAGGCTTTTGTTACCCTTTAACTAATCGCAGTAAAATTGCAAAAAGGCTCAATAGGCGGCAGTTATTACTTATGTCAATTTGAGAAACTGTGATTGAGCTACAGGGATAAGGATAAAACAAACACCAAAGAAAAGGAAAATAGGTTTTACCCTGATAACTTAGAAGTTTTATTATTACTTCAACTCACCTTATTTCTTTAAAAATCTGCTATTCTCTTCTTTAGTTTGTCCGCAGAAGAGGCAATTGTGATGTATTTTTGTCCGTGACAATCTAGTATGTCACCGCTTTGCTGATCCACTGTGAATGTCAAAGTGTTAAACCCAAGATCCAATGAGCACAGTCGAGAATATGTGAAGCATTTTTACATTCTTCCAAAATGTTATTTTTGTCTTAATTAACTTGTGTCCTTGAGAGAATAGTGTCTTTTAGATATGTCTTTAAAGGAATCAGCTCATCACAATTCATCCCTTTCTACTGACCTGTTTTGTCCTGAACCCTCTTGTAAACCTAACAGATTTTCTTGTAATTTACTTGATTCCCTAATGTAAGATAATTATCTATAACGAGGCATTTCCAAAGCGCAGCCTGTGACAGGACATCTCAGACCTGAACATAGCTTTCTTTTTAGATCCCTGGTCATACTGTGTTACAGCTTACACTGTCTGGTTTTTGTTACCTGCGCCTTTGCTTCTAAGGTTCACCAATAGCCTTAGTGCCGGTGAGTGCACTGCATTAGTGCTCCTTTGACTAAAAGCTGCATTAAAACCATTGACCATGGCATCCTTGTTTACACTCAAATCCATTGGGTTGTCAATTTTGGAACAGTTATATGTTGCAGGGAAAAAATGTTGGACCCCCATTATGGCTCTGTTGTATATGGTTTGCTACAAGGTTAAGTTATGGGGCCACTTACTTTTTGTCTCTGTCAATGTCCCTGCCTTTATTTTCTGTGCTATGAGCTATAGCCAGTATCATTTTATTTTTAATTTTGTATTATTTTTTACCCTGTGTGAATCTGTACTGTCCTGTTTTTCACTATCACCCTGTTGCTGTTTTAAAGTCCTGAATTTCCCCACAGGGATAAATACATTTCCACTATTTACTTTCATTTGTAAGTTAAAGGTGGGGTAGGTAAGTTTGAGAAACCGGCTCGAGATAGACTTTTTGTTATATTCCATGGAATGCTCTTAACATCCCGATAGCAATGAATATCTTAAGTGCTTTGACGAAAAATCCATAAAAAAATGTCATCTGTGGAAGCCGTGGCGTTGTAAAAAGAACGACCAATCATTTTAGCCGGTCTGGCTAAAATAAAAGGATGGCCTACCTGCCTGTCAGCCTTCCATCTGTGCACAAACGTATCTCGTGCTCTCATTGGTCATGTGCACGTTCGTGTGTGTTAGAGGAGGGGCTCTGTAAGGAAGTGGTAGATTTTTTCCGGCTGTGTATTTTCAAATTCTAGCGCACTCGAGCTGGTTTCTCCAAAATGACCTACCCCAGGGGTAGACATTAAGGGTAAAAAGCCACTGGACCTCCGGGCTGATGGAATTGTATTATCACTGGCCCCACCATTGTAACCACTGGCCCGGAGCATTCGTCCAAAAAAAATCACATTTGTTGCAATAGTAATTTATGCACTAACTACATTACTACTTGTACTACAACATTTGAATCATCAGTTCTTCCTCATTTCCTCAATTGTTCATATTTGGTTTATTAAAATAATGATATTATGGTCATTGTTAAAAAATGTCTGCTATTATTATGAGTATTATTATTATTTGTATAATGCGCTTTCTGCCTTCCTGCCATTAGGAGTTATAAATATGTAATAGATTAGATTAGAACCTTCATTCTCCTAAACTGCTGGGACATTTCCCTAAAGCCAATACCTTTATATTTTCTACTCTTCACTTACTTGTCAGCATAGGTCGGCATTGATGTACAGAGCCGATAGAAGACCTTGTTTATATTGGCATCATATTGAGAGGTGCAGTGACGCGTCCTAACACCAGGAAGTAAGCTGCTGGTTCCCTCGACAAAAAAGCAATGGGATTCCTCCATAGGGTTTTGGAAAATAGCTGGAAATAAGGTCTGTGGAAAACAAACCTTG
>NW_011356455.1:0-1727 GCF_000735185.1 Notothenia coriiceps
TCTATCTATCTATATATCCATCTATCTATCTATCTATCTATCTATCTATCTATCTATCTATCTATCTATCTATCTATCTATCTATCTATCTATCTATCTATCTATCTATCCATCTATCTATCTATCTATCTATCCAATAGAAAAATCCCCTTTACTTTTTCAAATTAAACCCATGCGATGCTAACTTCTGGATTGACCTACAAAAAAACCTCTATGTGCTTAGAGATAAGAGCCACAGACGAACAAAAACAAACCCAAAACGTCTTCCAGGGTAAATTTGACAGATTTTGTCACAAAAACTGGAAATGTGTTTTATATAACAATTCTAAACCTCATGCCAAAAACATTTATTTTCAAAATTCAAGTAAACAACATCCATGGTGTGTCTCTTCGCATCAAATAAACTCTGTATTGCAGTTCATTATGAGAGACCTTGTAATTCCGTCCGGAAAATATCGTTTCAGACTCGACATCCCACGCTAACATTTATTGATGTCTCATTTTCTTAAAAATCCTTCAAAGCGCTTTAATCAAAGCCTCTGCCAAATGAATATAATGCGATGTCTCTTTCATTAATGAATGCAACCTGCTTCTAGGTTTTCAATAACTTTTAATTAATTTACCGTTTTGCTGAACAACTTATGTAGTCAAGGTTGAGATGCACTTTCTATGGACTTTGTGGCAAAACAACAAATACCAAAGCAAAACGTTATGAAAAGATCAATTGGAAACTGTAAGTGTTCAAAGTACAATAATCAAAATGAAAGAAAGACTGTCAAGTATTAGGACCTTTTTTGATTTTGATACTCCACTTGTTGGACTTACTCATACATCTAAATAGTAATCACCATGATAAACCGTATTTAATTTCATCTTACTGTACATTATTGCATGTTACAGTCTGTTCTTGTATATATCATATTCTATTTACGAGTAGACAATTTTTTATTTGTATTTTTGTATTTTATTATCTATGTTGCATCGTTGGAGGCGCTCGGGTCATAAGATTTTCATTGCCATTTCTTCACTAGCTTATTTGCATTTGACAATAAAACCTTTGAATCTCTTGAATCTTCGTAAAGATCTACAGTTACAATAGAAAGCACTGAGAATCAAAATCGGGGAAACGTGGATTTTATTTTCAAGGATATACAAAAAAAGTATATTTTGTGGAAGGAACGTGATACAATGACTGGGACTCAAATGCAACGCCTCAAGTGCAATTACAAAAACAAAAGTATTTTAAAAAACAAAGTACAACAACAGCAGAGGTGGGAGAAGGACTCAGATATTGTACTTGAGTAAAAGTAGAAGTACTCAGATCTTGTACTTGAGTAAAAGTAGAAGTACTCAGATCTTGTACTTAAGTAAAAGTAGAAGTACTCAGATCTTGTACTTGAGTAAAAGTAGAAGTACTCAGATCTTGTACTTGAGTAAAGTAGAAGTACTCAGATCTTGTACTTGAGTAAAAGTAGAAGTACTCAGATCTTGTACTTAGTAAAGTAGAAGTACTCAGATCTTGTACTTGAGTAAAAGTAGAAGTACTCAGATCTTGTACTTGAGTAAAAGTAGAAGTACTCAGATCTTGTACTTGATAAAAGTAGAAGTACTCAGATCTTGTACTTAAGTAAAAGTAGAAGTACTCGACTGTGCGACTGTGGCTGTGAGGGAGTGTGGTCGTCTTCAACCAGAAGGTTGTGGGTTCGATCCCAGCCCATGAAGTCAAC
>NW_011356456.1:0-6410 GCF_000735185.1 Notothenia coriiceps
ATGCTTTTATGCATGCTTAAGTAACATTAAGCTGTCTTTGGTTATTTTCTGCTGTAACAATGTCAATTTCCCCTCTGTGGGACTGGTACAGGTATTCTGATGCAAAGGCTCTAATCCCAAAGTTCCCTCCAGAGCGAGTTTCTCATTTATAAACCTGAAAAAGAGCATTATATATGTTTGCCTCACTAGTAACAGATTTTCACTACCATCACCTGTAGAAAGTGTGCACATGAATATAAATCCTTTGAAATCATAAATCTTGAATGTCTCTCAGGCGAGCTGGTGTACCAGGCGGCGTCTCCCGATGAGGGCGCCCTGGTGACGGCAGCCAGGAACTTTGGCTTTGTGTTTCTGTCCCGCACGCAGGACACCATCACCATCAGGGAGATGGATCAGGAGACCACCTACGAGATGTTGGCGATGCTCGACTTCAACTCCGACCGCAAACGCATGTCTATCATATGTAAGTGGACACACACACACATGCTACCTCACAAACAGACAAATGTTATTCTAGGTTATGTTTCAGTACAGTAGCTATTATAGCAGACATAACTAGAAGTGCACTCCAAAGTCCAAATCTCCCAATGTTAATGAAAGTGAACATTGAGCATATAAACATTTTGTTTTCACCCACGTTCTATCTTGGCCGATGCTAAACATTACCACCAAGTTACATAAAAACTAGGGCCAGTTTTTTTTTTTATATAGCCCCCAAAAACTGAAAAATCTGGTGGAGTATAAGTAGTGACATGCCAGCTACTGAAAACCTGCTGGGTACCATTTTGACCAAATTGTAATATGTACGACAAGTTGGGGAGATGAATGTCATAACACATTTCTGAGTTTTATGACTAATTCCTGAACCAGAGGAGAGGAGACTCAAGGATTCGACCAAAGACATTGCTGTTAATAGATTTGTAAATGTATTTATCTGTTTTGAAGATATGTTTGATTAAATTAATTATTATTTCTAGTCTTATGAGGTATTAAGCTACAATATAAGAAGCTGGAATATAATTTACTCTGTTGAGATGAATTTACTTTTGATTAAATTTTAAGTTTAATTGTAACTTAATTACATTTAAAACTATCGAGCAGAAAGGAAAGTGCTTAATTATGGCATTTTTTTCATTGAAATCTTTTTTTGCCTAAAGTGAATGAAAGTGTGTTTTTGTTTTAAAGGTTTTCAACCTAAATGATGCATCAGGAAGCTAAATGAAGGCTGAATTAAGCAAAAATAAGTCTACAATAACTTAAATAAAGAGGAAAGATTCAAATTTGAGTTGTCCCTTTTGGAGTGAATCAAGCCATTTTCAAGTTTAGACAGGAGTCAATCTAGCAAACCAAATCATAACTTGACACTCTCTTCCTAACCAAAGTTAAATACTCAAACATTGGCCGTTTCTCAATTGCGAGGATGCTGGCTTGGTGGTAGTAGTGTACTTCCAAGTCACTTCCTTCAGAAACGAAGCAAGTATGCTTCCAAGCCACGGCTTCAGAAAACAAAGAGGAATGGAACCGGCTAACAAGTGTGCCACTCTCTCTAACGGTTTCAACATAAACTCTACCGAAAATAAATACCTCACGATGTCTATCTAATTATGAACTTGCTTTACTTTTACGGAACACATTTTTGGTGATAACAAATGTAAGAAAGTAACATATTTACCAACACATGTTCTACGCCACTACATACGAACCAACGCAGCACACATTTAAATGTAAGTATGTAGTGGCGTAGAACATGTGTTGGTAAATATGTTACTTTCTTACATTTGTTATCACCAAAAATGTGTTCCGTAAAAGTAAAGCAAGTTCATAATTANCCTACTGTATTGCCATTGTGATGTCTGTCAAAAAGCCAATAAAAAGATTTTGAAAAAAAAAAAGATATGCATTTGATTTTTAATTCTCATAGTTGTTTCCTCCATTACATTCATATCGACTGATTACCTTGCTTTTTCATTTTGTGTTTTCCTATACGAGGCATAGGATATTATTTCAGCCCTTAGAACAACCTTTGCTCCTTCCCATTAAATGAGAGGATCTCTGTCTCTTGTGTCATTCTACTTAACATGTATCTGTACTTGAATCCATTCATCTATTGAGTTATACTGTACCTGTCTCATTTCCTTTTCCAAGTCGTCCATTGGCTCTCCGTCAGTAGGGATGGTGGGAGGGGCTTTCCTTCCCAGACGCCGCAGACGCAGGCGACGGCGTTTCTTCTTCTTTTCGTACAGAATTTCATTCTGAGAAATAAAAAAAGAATTAATAATTTTTTTGTTATATATTATTCTACTCAATGTGAATGTTGTTGTATTCCTGTTCCCTGTGACTGTGATGCGAGTTATTTATTTTATTGTATTTATTATTTCATGTATTATTTATTTTCTGTGACCATGACGTAATGGGTTGGGGATTGGGTATTTTTCTTTCCTTTAACAGACAAATTGTCCTGTACTTTATATCATGTGCTGAAATTGCCATGTCAGCAAAAAACTGAATAAAAAGATTTTGAAAAAAACCAAAAACTGAATCAACTCAGAACCGTCCATCATGTGGAGTGGTTGGATATTATAATGTAGGATAACATTTCACATTTACACTTGTTAAAGTCTATTAAAATGAATAGCTTTTAAAACAGTGATAATCTCGAGATGAACTCACCAGCCATCCTCCGGTGATGACGAGAGCGTTTTTCCCCGGCTGGGTGAAGAACGGTTCGGCGGGTTTCTTTTTCCCTCGACGGGAAGTTGGAAGTTCGTTCCTCCTGTTTTCTTGACGGATACTCAGCTTCTCACTGGAGACACGGAAACAACAGACAAACTGTTACACAAGTCAACAAGGAAGACTGAGATCATACATTTTAAGCTGAGAAGGGATTCAGTAAAGAAATTAGGGAGAGAGAGGCGGGTTGATTTGACCATTTTCAAATGAGATGCTATGCAGTGGTCATTTTGCCAGCAATTCTTTTTTTTAAAATTATTTTAGACATCAAAAACAAATGACTTCAGCATTGACATTTCTACTCACTTGACGTCTTCTCCGTAGTGGATCTGCATGCCGTCTGTCAGAAGGGAACAAGAATATCCAATATTCTCGGCCGTTTCTATGGAGAAAGATAAAACACATTAAACTAAGAGGTGAACTCATGGCACTTCAGTTGTAGCCGATTCATCTGAATCAGAATTCTGACTTTAATCTCAGAATTCTGACTTTCATCTCAGAATTCTGACTTTCATCTCAGAATTCTGACTCATCTCAGAATTCTGACTCTTCTCAGAATTCTGACTTTAAAGTCAGAATTCAGACTTTTTTTCTCCCAAAAAAAATTATGTTTTTTTGTTCTGAGGATAAATCAGAATTCTGAGATTAAAGTCAGAATTCTGACTTTTTTCTCAGAACAAAAAAAAACAATTTTTTTTTCAAATCCTCCCAAAAAAATAGATAATGTGGCCCTAATCCTCTTCCGTAGCTCTCTGCAGAGTTGATGGTACCTTTCTTATCTCCAGTCAGGACCCAGATCTTGATGTCAGCTTTGGCCAGTTTAGCGATGGTCTCTGGGACTCCATCCTGCAGTTTGTCCTCGATGGCCGTCGCACCAATTAGCTTGGCAGAGAAACAAACACGGCTGGTTAGATATGGCTGAGAATAAGAGTTTTACTTTTACAGATAACAAAAAAAAAAACACTATTAGAAATGAGTGGATTCCAAAAACCTTTACTGCAAAAAAAACCATAATTATTTGGTACAGATTCTGATAAATAGAAGGTTAAATAAAAAAAAACACCATTATCGTTTTAATGATCCAATTATGTGAATAATATTGCAATCCAGGTCAAAAGCGTCTTTGGGTTCAAGAAAAGCGCTATAGAAATAAAATGTATTATTAAAATGATATAGTTTTATGTATATTGGTTTTCCACTCACCATCAGGTTGCTCTCGATCTGCTCGTACACGATGTCCAGGGCGGCGTCTCTGTCCGACATGGAGACCTGCGCATCTTTGTGTCTCCTGGACCAGGCTTCGTAATCTGCCGTGCTGATGTCTTTGTAAGACAAGCACAGCGTCCGCAGGGTGGCGCTGGCAAAGACCTGAAGCACAAACGACACAATCAGAAATCAGAAATCAGGGATTCTTCCACAGAAACAGCTTCAAGGAGGAATGTAACAGTGCGAATGAGAATAAAGCAAACTCACATCCAGATCAGACTGGGTAGTTTCTTTGTGTTTGGACTGAGGGGAAAGTCGCTCGTAGATGACGGTGTCAGCTCCTTTGCAGTAGAGGCGGATACGACCATCAGGAAACTTCACTGAGAGAGAGAGAGGAGACAGAGAGGCAGAGGATCAGAGGTGGACAGAGTCAATGCCCGTTTCTCAATCGCGAGGAAACTGGCTTCCAAGCCAATATTTCAAGGATACTACGTCATCGAGTGCAGCCGAAGGACTGTTCCAATGTCAAGCATACTTGAGAGGTTTCTCAATACTCTAATTTCCCCTCCTCGACTCCTCGGTCCTTCGGTTGTGACCCGGAAATGGATTTCAGCGCGCCATGTTGAANATATCTTTTTTTTTTTCAAAATCTTTTTATTGGCTTTTTGACAGACATCACAATGGCAATACAGTAGGTACACATGTATAGAAGATGGTCTGTAGGAAAATTAAATAGTTACCTCACCCCTCCCTCCCACCCCCCACCCTCACCCGTATGGGCTATGATCACATTATAAACAAGACCTAAATCAAAAAGTTACAAATGGTAAAATGCCAGCATAAAAAAAAAATGAAAAAAAAAATGAAAAAAAAAAGAGGGGTAGAAGTAAACATAGATACCAGGGAAATAACCGTACTGCAAGTTACATAAGGAAACAGAGAAGACAAACCAAATGCATATCTTTGAGGAAAGGTGGGTCAAGTATAGAACAATATAATTAATATTTACCTGAGTATTAACAGTGTATCCATTATTTTATTCGTAATATTATTTTATTATTTATTTTCATACTTGTCATCTGTTATGTAGTTAATCTATGTACCTAGATGTGTTTATTTTGTTGTGTATGCTTTGTGAATATTTTCTTAAAATGCAAAAAATAAAAAAGTATAGATAGGCCAGCGCATCATCCATGGTTGACATGATAAGGAACATGGTGGCGTGTCTCCGCAGATCGACTTTGTGGACATGGCCTGTGAGTGCGAGGCGGTCATCTGCTGCCGCGTCACTCCCAAGCAGAAGGGTAACGTGGTGAGTTTGGTGAAGAAGTACAAGAAAGCCGTGACGCTGTCCATCGGAGACGGAGCCAACGACGTCAACATGATCAAGAGTAAGGGCACCAATGAACTCTAGACGGGTTTATTAAGAAAGGGATTGAAGTTGGGTTATATGTTGCCTGCATGCCATCGATTTAGAGAAGCGTACTGCAGTGCCAGATTAGAAGCTAAGCAATGTATCCCTGTTGACAAGCAATAACATATTTCAACCACTTTATCAAAGGTGAGGTGTACGCTATTTTTAGAATGAGTTCTTGCTCTTGTTGTTCTTTTTAAATGACAACTGAAGCCGTTGTGTAACTTTTTTCAAATCCCTGACTACTTTATAAAAACACTTATTTAATCTAGAAGTTGCACAAATGTCCATATGCCCTCAGCTTAGCGGTGGTGACGTGAAGTCATGCAACCTTGATGTAGTCTGTTTATTATTATTAGTCCATTTATTGAACATGTCAGAAACAAAAACATACAACAACAATAATATATATATTCTCTTTTTTCCTTTTTTTCTCACTCAAATTAAGAATTATAACAAAATACAAAACAAAATAATACTAAAAAAAAAAAAAAGAAATACAATAATAATTCTCAAATAGTCTGTCATGTTCAACAGGGGCAAGAAGAAGCTTCAAAAAAACGTTTCTGGTCCTACCCCCTCTAGCATATATAGCGCTTTTTACTCCTAGATTGCATTTACACATAAAGTGGTGTTAATATCTGGAGATTATCCTGCCGAACGAAACCTGTAGGTATCATAAACATGTTTGCCACAGATCTTACATCCGCAATATTCCGAAATCTATTGGAAAAATCTCATGGGTTTTGTCACCCCCTTGGGATTACTAACTTCCTGGAAGACTCTCTAACACAAAACAGACTAACTGATCGGGGAAATGGTAGACCTGCTAGTGTGATAGCTTTAAAGAGGGTATAGATGACTGCTTCAGTGGTTTTCATTAAAGGGCTGACTGTAGGTAACACTGATTATGGTACCAGTTATTAGTTCAGTTCTTATGCTCCAAACATCTGGAACAAACTCCCAGAAACCTGCAGGTCCGCTGCAACTCTTACTACTTTTAAATCCAGGCTGAAGACTTTTCTTTTTGCCGCTGCTTTTAATTGAACTATTCACATCT
>NW_011356457.1:0-3655 GCF_000735185.1 Notothenia coriiceps
CACACACACACTCACACACACACACACACACACACACACACACACACACACACACACACACACACACACACACACACACACACACACACACACACACACACACTCACACACACACACACACACTCACACAAATATATACACACACACACACACACACACACACACACACACACACACACACACACACACACACACACACACACACACACACACACACACACATAACCACACACACACACACACACACACACACACACACACACACACACACACACACACACACACACACACACAAACACGCTCTCACAGATGCAGAAATATATATACAAACACACACACACACACACACACACACACACACACACACACACACACACACACACACACACACACACACACACACACACACACACAAACACGCTCTCACAGATGCAGAAATATATACACACACACACACACACACACACACACACACACTCTCACAGATGCAGAAATACACACACACACACACACACACACACACACACACACACACACACACACACACACACACACACACACACACACTCTCTCTCGCAGATGCAGAAATACACACACACTTACACACTTACACACACTTACACACACACACATAGGATTTCTGATGGCTAAAGGAGGCTAACATTAAAGAAATAAACAAATACTACCGCACTGCTGCAGCGAAACTCGAGGATATATATTCTCCTCTAATTGATTCTGGTTCTCTCCGTGTTGCCTGCAGGGTAAACAGGTTTTATTCTTAACAGAGAGCCTGAGGGTACCGTGGTTCAATAAGACAATTATTTCCTGCAAGCATTTTCACAAGGATTACTGTATTACCTCTGAAGTCAATGCATCGTTTGAAGAAAGTCTATAGATGAGGGATGCATGTTGAACAGTTCCCGCAGAGTGAAAAACAACCTTCTCCATTACAATCGTTTAATCTACACCTCCGCGGCGTTAATACACCTCCGCGGCGTAAACAGGGCCAGTTGTTTAGCAGATTTAAGACCTGGGTGCTTATCCATCTTTTTTCTGAGAGCATAATGATAATTGGGCTTTTTTTTGCGCTGCCTACTTGAAGGAAGATAGTCCCTTTGCACCTGAACTGCAGCTGTGTTTAAAGTTCGACTCCGCAGTTTTAAAGTATTCCCAAATCAAATAAATACGATTAGCTCTTGCAATTTTGAAATGAAGCTAATGGGGGAAAGTGTGTTTTTGCATCGTTACTTCCTCAGGAACACCACCTCAGTTTGTCACAGCCTCACATGGGGATGTTATATTTTTAGTTTTGCTGCACTTTGTACTTTTTTCTGCTGATCTTAGACCTCATTTTTCGACCCGTTTTGGGTTAAAGCACAATCAGTGTAAAAACCTAATGGCGTCATCACAGCACGTCGCTCTTCACTCCATCCTGAGGCTTTTCTTTTTCTACAGAAAGTATTCCCGGTGTTTTCTGATGTTTGTGGTTGCTGACGATAAATTGACCGCAACTCTTTCTTTGGATTGATATCACTCCCCTCTCTCTCCTCTCTCCCCTCTCCTCTCCCCCCTCTCTCCCCTCTCTCCTTAGCAGAGATGGGGTCGTTAATCAAAAAAAGTATATATTACATATGACTTATTTTCTTTAAAAAAAAGTAATATATTACTTTACTTTACTCGTTACTTTACTCGCAGGGCCGCCCCTCCCTACAGGCAGATCACGCAGACTGTGGAGGGTGCTTCATTTTGCGGAGGGAGCCTCATCTGGGGCCTCATTTATAACGCCGTGCGTAGGATTCACGTGGGAAGGTTGCTTACGTAGTAGAAATCCAAAAAATAGGTACAGACATTTTCCGATTCACCAAACATTGCGTAGAAACTGGCGTACGCCGTTTTTTGAGCGTATATCCCTTTATAAATGAGGCCCCTGAAGCATAAATGCGGCGCACCTACCTCGTTACTTTACTCGACATCCTCACTCTGGATTCGGAGGTCTTCCTTAGCTGTTAGCTTCACGTTAGCATGTTGTCTTTGCAGGTGCTTGTTGAGGTTAGACGTTGTGTTTGCAGCAGTGAATAAAAGTCTCTGGCCTGGACTCACTTTGCACCTCACCGTCACATTCCTGTCCTTTCTTCGGACGAACTCAAAATAATGTTGACTCAGCCATGTTTATGCACTGCAAGTCAAAGGGAGGATCCACGGCTCTGGGAGAATCTAGTAATTATTTATGTTAGTAGGCTAACTGTAGTGTGATTACTGATTTGATAAAAGTAACGAAGTAACGCGTGTCGGGCAATGTTAGTAACTGTAGTGTGTCTGAATTATAAAAGTAACGCGTTCGTTACACTACTCCGTTACTGACAAAGTAATATTATTACAATAACGCGTTATACCGAACTCTGCTCCTTAGCAACGTTCTGTTAGCGGAAAACAACATACCTTTCTATTTTGAGATGTTTATATTTTAGAATTGTTTATTTCTACTCTTTTAATTTATTATTTTGTGCAATGCCTTGTTTTGTTTTATGCTGCTGCAACAACAACAAAATGAAGAATGAAGTAATAAAGTACATCTTATCTTATCTTATACCTCTGGAATGTCCGAATTGACCAATCAGAATTGAGTATTCAACTAAGCCTTGTAATAGAAAAATAATATCACTTCGAGGTCCAGAGCTTTCAACACCTCAAAACTGATCCCATTTAAATCCGATGATGAACACGGAAGGATGCGATTTACATACTCAAGAAAGAGCGAGTCCGAAGGCATTTGATGATAACAAAAATGTGGCCTGAATCTCAACTCGTACACAGGAAACACACACAGCACATACAGAGGCTGGGGCTCTACCCTGATATCTTCAAATTACGAAATTATCTCCTAATCAAATCAGCGAACTGCCATGAAATGAACTGAGCACATCGATATCCCCGAGGGAACCAACACTTTTGATCTTGACGGTCTTATGATCATTAATCTGGTGCTTCACTCAATCATGAGAGACAAAACTGTATTTGTTTTTAATCAATTCTGTCCCACACTTTAACACAATGAGGGCTGCAGTGTGACGCTCTGAAGACACTCTGAAGACGTGTTGTCATCCAGAGATATTGCAACATTTCAAAATAAAAAGATGCCAACATTACAGGATGATAAACGGCAATAAAGAAAACAATGTGACATTATCTCCCTGTTATAAATGTGTCTCTCTGTGGAAAAGGATGCAGGTTCATTTTGTTTTTATTGTGATGTTGCTGTGAAGGTTCCCTTAAGGGCATCGTCATTCATTCGTCTTTATAGCAGAGATATTCAACTTGCATTGTGGGAATTTCTTAAAGGAATAAACAAAGCACCAATATACACAAAGACACTTTTTGTACCTGTCTTATTGAACTCAGATGTGTTGTCTTGGTTCAGCTATAGGGCAGCAAGTCAGAAGACAAAGACACCTTAAAGGACACCTATTATTTAAAATACACTTTGTCATTTCTCTTCTATATCAACATGTGTCCCCTCTTCTTCATGTCTCTTCTACATCAACATGTGTCCCCTCTTCTTCATGTCTCTTCTACATCAACATGTGTCCCCTCTTCTTCATGTCTCTTCTACATCAACATGTGTCCCCTCTTCTTCATGTCTCTTCTACATCAGCAT
>NW_011356459.1:0-2476 GCF_000735185.1 Notothenia coriiceps
ACACACACACACACACACACACACACACACACACACACACACACACACACACACACACACACACACACACACACACACACACACACACACACACACACACACACACACACACACACACACACACACACACACACACACACACACACACACACACACACACACACACGGTTGTTAGCCAGCCGCACAGCTGGCTGTGCCCGCGAATTCCTGGCCCGCAAATTCGCGGGTCTATCTACAGTAGGCTATGTACTGAGTGTGTGTATTTCGCGGGTTGAGTGATGTAAAATGACGATGGTATCCCATGGAGGAATTCTGAAATGTTTTACCGTTACATCACAAAAACGCACAGAAGAACCAGACCCTGGAGCGCCGGCCTCTTTATTTACTTACTCCTCTTCATCCCCTATGGGTAATAAGGCTGAGATGAGAACCCTCCATCGTATTTAATCCTTAGCAATATGCTGCGCCTCTCCCCATGTAGGGATGGGTACCGAGCCCCGGTATTAAACGGTCCCCAGGCCGGAATTATTAAAAACAGTGGTAACGTTAAGCTCCGACGTTATCTGACTTTTTATCGGTACTGGAGACATTTAAAAAATATATGTCATATGTAGTATTGCTACATAAACATTATATCGCAGTTTTAGTTTATCCAACTCCGTTTCTAATATGCAATAAGACTACAACATGCGTCTATGATGTATTTTCGAGCTTTCCAATCCAGACGAGATCTCTCTCTCCCGTCTGTGTGCGAGGGGGCGGGGCAGTTTGTAAAGGTCTCCTGACTGTGTTACAGACTGTCATCCTAGTTAGTGGTTACTCTGGGTTCTGTCTTCAGGACAGAGTGTTGGATTTTTTTTGTTAATTGGATGGGACTTGATTTGATTCAATATTAGAGTAATTTTCTCGTTTGTGTGTTTGTTTAAATATATTTGGCCTTTGTCATGTGATTGACTGATTTACTCAAATAAAAAGGTTGATGAATTATCATCTAATGATTTGTATGATGTTTTATTTATGTTAAAGGTCACTTTGAATGATTTTAACTAATGATAAGTAGTAGAAAAACTAATATTTTAAATTCGGGACGGTCCACATTAATTTCGGGACGGCTTAGATTGTATTTCGGGACGGTTCCGGGAGGATGGTGAAAAAAGTTAGTCGAGAGCCCTGATTCCCTTCCTTTACTGACGCCAACATTTTATTTTGTTTTCATTATCAAAATAAGATCAACAATAGAGAACCGCAGTGACGCGTCGTAAAACCCGGAAGTAAACTTCTTCCGGTTCCTTCGCGAAAAACCAATGCAAATTCTCCATAGGATTTTGGAAAATAGCTCGAAATAAGGTCTGTGGTTGACACACATTTAAGAGAGGGATCACGTTTTGTTCAGCCGGATAATCTCCACATGTCAACCCTACTTTTATAATTTTTGAATCATAAATCTAGTCGCCAGAAGCAAAATGCTAACGTTATGCTATAAACGAACTACAAGCCAGTACAGCAGCAGGGTCGCACGACTTCAACGTCACGCCAACTTAAGATCGTTTCAACTGACTTGCACTGAAACTGCACTTTGAACACTTTAAATATATTAAGATTTTAAACTGTATACCCCGGTTATCTAGGCCCATTTTGTTTAATGTATACCACGTTTATCTAGGCCCTTTTTGTTTTGTTTTGTTTTATGTATACATGTCACACTGTGGGAAACGATATTTCGATATTTCTGGATGTATAACACATGTAGAATCTTTGACAATAAAGCTGAATTTAACTTTCGCGTGCTTGCATATTTTAACAAAGCTTTTCATTTTAGCCACACTGAATTTAACTAGAAGTCATGGCTGTGTCAATTACCAGTCTGATATCGTTTTACAAAGATGACAAGAAGAGTGTAGATAGAGGAGAGAACCACTACAAGTCAGGACACGTTACAGTGCAGCCTAGATGAAGGTGTGCTTACCGGTGTTGTCAGGGCTAGCATGAGGGACAAGGTTTATAGTGTCGGTGAGTAGTGATAGCAAGAGTACCGTTAACCTAGAGTTAATTTATTCACATTAATTCCCATCAACAAATCAATTGTATGTGTCACATGAAATCTTTATTAGGCAAGGCAAGGCAAGTTTATTTATATAGCACTTTTCAACACAAGGCAATTCAAAGTGATTTACAAAAAATGAAAGACATTAAGAAAATGGCATTTAAAATCAGTCATTAAAAAGAAAAGCTAATAAAATAAACATTCAAAGATTAAATACATGGATAAAAGTTACAGTGCAGTCTAAGATATGAATAGTTCAATTAAAAGCAGCGACAAAAAGAAAAGTCGTCAGCCTGGAAATAAAAGTAGTAAGAGTTGCAGCGGACCTGCAGGTTTCTGGGAGTTTGTTCCAGATATTTGGAGCATAATAACTGTACGCTGCTTTACCATGTTTAGTTCTGACTCTGGGGACAGAAAGCTGACCAGTCCCTG
>NW_011356460.1:0-2652 GCF_000735185.1 Notothenia coriiceps
GTTTATCTTTCCTCCTCTTCCTCCTCCTCTTCCTCTTTTTATTTCACACGTCTCCCTCTGACTTCATGCTTCTCTTTTTGCCTGGCTGTGTAAGCATGACTCTGCAGATTGTCACACCGCACCCAGTCTCTGCAAGAGTGGACACGAGTGAGATTAAAGTTGATATCATCATCTGTTTGTAAATTCGTTGAGCGGTTCCATATGTAACCCCTCGTGCCACAAGAACTCTTTATTTAGAAAAATCTGCAATTACTTTTATAATCCATTAACCATTTAAAGGTGGGGTATGTAAGTTTGAGAAATCGGCTCGAGATCGCTAGAATTAGAAAATACACGACCGCCGGAGAAAATCTGCCTCTTCCTCACAGAGCCCCTCCTCCAACACACAGGAACACACACATGACCAATGAGGGCACGAGATAAGTTTGTGCACAGATGGAAGGCTGACAGGCAGGTAGGCCATCCAGTTACTTTAGCCGGGCCGGCTCAGATGATTGGTCGTGCTTTTTACAGCGCTACAGCTTCCACAGATGATATTTGTTTATGGATTTTTTGTCAAAGCACTTCAGATATTCATTGCTATCGGGATGTTAAGAGCATTCCATGGAATATAACAACAAGTGTATCTCGAGCCGGTTTCTCAAACTGACCTCCCCCACCTTTAAGCAGTTTACCATGCAGACATGAAAATTACGTTTGATTTTATATTTAGTGAATAGCTTGAGGTTTTAGACTGACAAAGCAAGACATAAAGCTCGGTTGGATGCTACTCAATCGGAAGCTGTTGGTACCTGCTCATGTGGATAGTTATTATACTTTGTAATCCCTGTAATGATTCTGTATGAACTCCTTTTGTTGTTCTGTTTATGTTTGATGTGGAACCTACTTGAGCAGGTCTCCCTTGAAAAAGAGATCAATGATCTCAATGGGATACACCTGGGTAAATGGTAAAAGGTTTGAAAGATTTACCTCGGAAACCTTCCACCATGTTCTCCCATTTTATGAGTAGAATGCATAATTAATAAATCAATTATAAAAGTAATCTTTAAGACTTTGTTTTTTAAAGGAACTGTGACATGTCTCCATGCTTTAATGTTCAGAAAGCTCTTTATTGTTCTCATACTGCCTGTGCAGCACCTCTTTTCACCCTCTGCCTGAAACCAGAGCCCAGTCTGCTCTGATTGGTTAGCTGACCGGCTCTGTTGTGATTGGTCAACTAGCTTAGAGATGTCCCGCCCCTTAGCCTATCACGTATAATGTGTTGGAGTGCTAGCCAATAGGAGCGCAAGTGTTACATAGTGACGTCACTATATTGGAAGTAAAAAAAGGAGTTTCATTTTAAATAATACAAAAAATAGACCCTATTATTACGTTTGTTCCACCTTCAGAATTACGGTTCCTTTATATACAAAAATAATACAAATGTATTTTAGAAAAATATCAAATATGGTCGTATGTGTTCAAATACAAAACAGATGTGGGATACTGAAACTCAGGTACTTATCGACCATCTTATAAATAAATAAATCGAATAATCGTCAGCCCCAAGTCCTCAAATCTAGCAAAAAACAAATAAAAAAATCTCTTTTCAGTGATAAACACAGCTCTACATCTTAACGTGAGATATACGTTTCTCTGCTGCAGCGGTTTTATTCACCTCCAGGTGTTTTTTTAATGCCTGCACCTTTTTTTTAAAATGTGGTAAAAAGCATCTTTCGAGGCGCCTGTGTGCACGTGTGAAATGAGATCTCCCTGCAGCGCTCGCTCTCCGGGGATCAGCTGAATAAACGCTGCTCTGTGGCAAAGAATAATCATGTGACGCCTCGAAGAAGTTATTAATGTTATTGTTTTACAAAAGAAGCCTTCCAACATCAGGAGCCCTTTACGTCGAGCAAGAGACTCAAAGATTTCTAAATTTGACAACAATTATGTAAAATAAATCCTTAATTGTAGAATTATTTGAGTAGTTACTATTTCTGCAGGTTTCCAATCATATGTGTCCCGCGTTTCTGGAAAATACGCTGAATGAAATGTTTGCTTTCAGCCCTACAGCTGTGTTGTTATATTTGAACGACACATTTTATTGTTTACATTGTCCATTTATGAATTGGACTTTATACGAACAGCTATCAGCCATCGTATCTCGTTTAATACTTCCTGTATCTCTAGACCTATAGAAAAAGACTTTCATTTCTACTTCTCACACACACTCTGTGGTTGAAGGGTGTGTTTACCCGAGGTCATGTTGCTATGTTAAAACTGAGGTCAGAAAGGGGAAGTGTGTGTGTGTGTGTGTGTGTGTGTGTGTGTGTGTGTGTGTGTGTGTGTGTGTGTGTGTGTGTGTGTGTGTGTGTGTGTGTGTGTGTGTGTGTGTGTGTGTGTGTGTGTGTGTGGTCAGTGGAAATGTACTGAGCAATGATTAACCTTCTCACCCTGACTATGAATGGATAGCAGAACCTGTTAAAGTAGGAAAGTACCTTGAAGCTGCTTCGGTTCATGCACTTATTAATCAGATAACACACATTTGATTTGTGCGGCTTCTTGCAGTGAATATGTTTAGTCTGTTGTGCGTGTATTAAGGTAGTGAACAAAAACTCGATTGTAATTAAAAATAATAATCAGAATAATACAAAATAAATAAAATAATAATTA
>NW_011356461.1:0-2042 GCF_000735185.1 Notothenia coriiceps
ACACACACACACACACACACACACACACACACACACACACACACACACACACACACACACACACACACACACACACACACACACACACACACACACACACACACACACACACACATTATTTTCTAATACCCAGCACTTCGTTAAGGAGAATTCTACTCCAACAGTGGGTGAGAGGACTGGGTGAGGCTGAGTGGTGCACAGTCGAGTTCACTGTAACAATTTAACCCACAAATATGAATTTCAACTCACAGTGGAACTTATATCGGGTGTAAAAAGAATATATTCCAAACTGTTTCCTTTTGCATGTTTTCAAATATAACATAAGATAAATATATATTTTATTGATCCCAATTTGGGACATGTTTTCTTCACAGCAGCATTAAGAAAAAACATTGCACATGAATTAGAAGAAAATACAAAAAGAAAATAATATGAACAAAAATTCAAAAACTATAAGATACATATCAGCAGTAGAAGATAAACAAAACACTCAAAACAGTGAATATATACAGTGTTCAGGTTCAGGTTATTTATTTGTACCCTTAGGTAGATTCTGTTTGCAGAGAAAAAGACACAAGGGTTCCATCCTGACACTAAAAACAAACACAAACAACAGACACATCTCTAATAAAGGACAAGTAAAAGTAAAAGTATACCCTGCTCAATCAAATCTCAAAATATTTGAAAAACATTTTAAGAAGGAAAACACTAGTACAACATGGACATTCAAAATTCCCAATTAAATAAATAAATAAAAATAGGCATCTGTGTGACGCTCCTATGATGTGTTAATTTGTGCAATAGCTGCTGGGATCAAACTGTTTGTATACCGCTTCGTTCTACTCCTTGGGACGAGTAACCTCCGGCCCCAAGGAAGAAGCTTGAATTCTGAGTGCAGAGGGTGGGAGTCATCGTCTAATGTGGAGCTGGATAACCGCTGTAACTGCCTGAGGTACAGGGGTCTCCAGGTTTAGCTGTGGCTCACCAATCAGTCTGCTGGACCACTTTATGATCTGACTCAGAGAGTTTCTGCTCTTTAAAGTCAGGTTACCATGACATTAGTGAAAAAGACAGAATTGACTCGATCAAAGCACGATAAAACATAATCATCCTGGTTTTGTCAATGTTAAAATAGGACAATTTCCTAAGACAGTACAAACGCCGGTGCCCCCTTTTGCACACAGCTTCACAGTTTGGATCAGAGCTCCATTTTGAGTCAATAATTGTCCCGAGATATTTGTCTGAATAGGCGCTTTCACACCGCAGTACTTTTCCCACAAAGGTTCATGAGAACTTAGTTCATCAGAACTCTTTAGTTCTGATGAACTAAGTTCAGATCGCGTTCACACCGGAATAAGTCCCTGGGGAAGGATTAGGCAAATGAAGCTGCTGACGTTACTTCGTCTTCTTCTGCTTTGGGTTTACTGGCAGGCCGCAAACAACTTCACGGCGTATACTGCCACCCGGAGTCCCCGGACGGAAGTCCCCGGAGTTGGGGACTGGCTTCAGTCGAAGCTGCTGGGACTCCCAGCAGCTTCGACTGTGCTTCACTTCACTTCACTGTGCTCCATGAGTCAGTGGAGATGCTGTCAGTACTGATGAGCTGTGAGGGAGATGAAGGAGTTGTTAAACATCTGATCAAAGTGAAAGATCCAGATTATCAGTGGATTGTTTCTAAATCATCTCTGACATTAAAACCCTGTTTAACTCTGAACAGATTATTAAACCTGGAGTTATTTCAAACAGGAACTTTGTTTTCTAAAGTCACATCATGTTTTCTTTATTCAGACTGAGGAGCTGCAGGTTGTCAGAGATCAGCTGTTCTGCTCTGGCCTCAGCTCTGAAGTCCAACATCCATCTGAGAGTTCTGAACCTGAGTAAAAACGCTCTGCAGGATTCAGGAGTGGAGCTGCTGAGAGATCTTCTGGAGAGTCCAGACTGCAGACTGGAGACCCTCAGGTCAGTAAGGGGTCTCTGCTGGTTCACAGCTGTATTAAACACAGGGAGGTGTTTCTCTCTCTGGGGAATTCAACTTATTCTTC
>NW_011356462.1:0-3114 GCF_000735185.1 Notothenia coriiceps
TGTGTGTGTGTGTGTGTGTGTGTGTGTGTGTGTGTGTGTGTGTGTGTTTGTGTGTGTGTGTGTGTGTGTGTGTGTGTGCAGAGTGTGCTCTGGAGGATGAGGTGTTTGAGGACGGAGCTGAAACTCGGATGGAGTGTAACAAGTGTGTGTGTGCCTGTGGAAACTGGGTCTGCACCGCTCTCATCTGCAATGGTAACACACACACACACAGACACACACACACACACACACACACACACACACACACACACACACACACACACACACACGCACCCAAAACAATTTCCAAAGCCTTTGGGCATTACAAAAACAGGAAGGGAGGGGCATGTGAGGGATGTTTCATAAATAACGGACATTTTTCTTTCTCTTAAATTCTCTCGTCATGTTTTTTCTCTTCCTGCGGGTTCAACTTATTTTAGGAAACACTTTCAAAACTAACCTAGTGCATGGAAACCTCAAGATGTTTAAGTATGCCAGTGTGTGTGTGTGTGTGTGTGTGTGTGTGTGTGTGTGTGTGTGTGTGTGTGTGTGTGTGTGTGTGTGTGTGTGTGTGTGTGTGTGTGTGTGTGTGTGTGTGTACAGTCATAAGTCTAGTTTTCCTTCCCGACGGAGAGGAGTGTGAGAACTGAGGCTGAAGCTAAACTAAGACTTGGATCCAGACATATTTATTAACAGGGTCTGAGAGAGGGTCACAGGGTCAAAATAATACAAGAACACACACATTTACAGACACACACACATTTGCTAACCACCATCACACACCAGGCAGCAACAACTACATTATTACAGTTGTATTAGGTGAATGTTAGGATTTGGTACATACTGTAGGTATACGTAAATTAGTTGGAGATAAATTTCCTGTCTGATCATTAAAAAGGAAAACATCCTCTTCAGTCAAGATTCTGAGAAAAGTCAAAAGTATGAGAAAAAGTCAAAATCTAAGTAAAAATCTAAATCTGAGAAAAATCAAGATTCTTAGGCAAAAGACAAATTAAGAGAAAAAAGTCTTAATTCTGAGAAAAAAAATCTAAATCTGAGAAAAAAGTCTAAATTCGTCCAAAAATGAATATTTCTAAGAAAAATTCTAAATCTAGGAGAAATTCTAAAACTGAGAACAAAAATTCTCTAAATTCTTATAATTTTTTTTCTAAATTCTAAATTGTTAGAAAAAAAGTCAAAATCTGAGAAAAAAGTCAAAATTCTTAGAAAAAAAGTCCAAATGAGAGAGAAATTCAAAATCTGAGAAAAAAATTCTAAATCTGAGAAAAAAATCTAAATCTGAGAAAAACTCAGAATCAGAGAAAAAGATTCTTAGAAAAAAGACAAATTCTGAGAAAAAAGTCTAAATTCGTCGAAAAAGGTCTATTTCTAAAAAAAAATCCAAATCTAAGAGAAATTCAAAACCTGATAAAAAAAAAAAGTCCAAATCGGAGAAAAAAGTCAGAATCTGAGAAAAAGTGAAGATTCTTAGGAAAAGACAGAATTCTAACTTTTAACTTTGAAAATAAAATGACTTTTGGTAATTTTGCAAAAAGAAAATTCACGCGTTGCCCTAATCCTCTTTCATAATTCTGCAATACTTTACATTACATTGCATTTAGCTGAGGCTTTTATCCAAAGAGACTTACAATAAGTGCATTCGACCAAGAAGATACAAACTTGAAGAAAACAGAATCATATAAGTACATCAGGTTTCATAGAGCCAAACATTTCAAGTGCTACTCAACTGGCTTTAGATAAGCCAGCCCTTTATTAGTATATAAGTGCTTTGTTAGTAATTCTATCTCTCGAAGTGGAGTCCAAAGAGATGAGTTTTCAGTCTGAAGAAGATGTGTAAGCTTTCTGCTGTCCTGATTTCAATGGGGAGCTCATTCCACCATTTTGGAGCCAGGATAGCAAACCCACGTGTTTCTGCTGATGGGAACTTGGGTCCCCCTCGCAGTGCGGGTGCAGCGAGCTGTTTGGCTGATGCAGAGCGGAGTGCACGTGCTGGGGTGTACGGTTTAACCATGTCCTGGATGTAGGAAGGGCCAGATCCATTCACAGCATGGTACGCAAGTACCAGTGTCTTGAAGTGGATTCTAGCAGTTACCGGAAGCCAGGTGTGTGGGTGTGTGTGTGTGTGTGTGTGTGTGGTGGGGTGTGTGTGTTGTGTGTGTGTGTGTGTTGTGTGGTGTGTGTCGTTGTGTTGTGTGTGTGGTGTGGTGTGTGTGTGTGTGTGTGTGGTGTGCTGTGTTCTCTGTAGTGTGTTGAGAATGTCAATCATTCTTTATTCTCTCTCCCAGAGACTCAATCTACGGGACTCGATTACTAACTAGTATTATTACTTATTATGAAGAAAACGATGTCCCACATAAGTCCATTTTGTCCTTCGCTCCAATTTCATACAGAGACTCAGGAGACTTTCAATTTGATTTCTCAAGCAAGAGTAAGGAGAACTCGTTACTAACCTATAGGTCTCAACAGAGATTTTCGAATTTCAGTGTTGTATTCAATAGTATCTGGATCTCTCTTCTTCTTCTTCCGACGCTGTGCTGGCTAGCTCGTGCTTCACTAATCGACTGTACGTTTGGTCCTTCGTGAAGTTTTATGTCTCGAGAATGTATTGTAACATGTAATATTAACATAAATTTAGACGATATTAATACTCAGTTTCTAGACTCATGAAATGTGTTCATGGACACAGAAACTGGCCACCGATTATAATCGATCGTAGTTTCGATACATGGCGATTAGGACGGTGGACAACGGTATCGTGTCGAACTAGTCTCTTTTCAAATTAAGTTAGATTTAATAAATTTTCTAATTAAATAATATTTAACAGATACTCACCTAAATATGAATAATTGTTTGTATATTGTTATGTACTATTTTTCTGTTATATCTGTCAGTTATGTTTATGTTATTTTTAACCTTAACTTTTGTTGTTTTTACATCCTGGAGTAATCCTGGTCTGTACCTCCATGAAAATTTGGTCGAAATCGTATACGGTAAAAAAATTTCTCGAAATTTATTTTCGTAGTACAATGTTTCAGTACACTATATAAGGTATTAGAGTTATTCCGAATTCCATCCGCATACGATTCAAACTCTTTGGCGGAGTCTATGGAAAAA
>NW_011356462.1:3159-7062 GCF_000735185.1 Notothenia coriiceps
AAACTCGTTTGTACAAATGTGGTCTGCGAGTGAGAATCTGGTCGTCTGTACAACATCAGCTCAAACCTTTTACTTATTTTCTTCACGGTGTCTACATATTTATCTGTCCTTTGTTGTCCGCGATACGTCAGTTGGTCACACCCCGCCACAGTGTCACTCCGGACAGGGGTGGTTCGCAGGATAGGCAGAGTCACCTTGGTTTAAAAGTGCACATAACCTCCGTTCACAGAGGAGAGTGTTATTAGAGGCCACCCTACGCCAACGAGAGGGGGCTCTTGCCAAACCACACCTTGTGCTACAACCGCGCTTCGGCTGAACCCGTCCTCTACAACGTGAGAGGGGGTCTCGGAGGTGGTCCCGTGGCACTCCTAGGACTGGACTCCTCTCCGCGTCTCCTGTCCCCAAGTACTTCTTCCCCACAGTATTTTATTATTTATATTTGTAACTAACCATTATCGCGAAAAGGACCGCGAGGTTCTGGAATTTCATCAATTATTTCTGTCCCGTCCCAATATCCTTGAGACACGGTGTTGGAGGGTCCGAAGATAGGTTAGTCTTGCAAGGACAGCCGATGGGTTTTGATGAGATTGTTGTGCGTGTGAAATTTCATATTGGTCGCATTAAGATTGAATTTCATACAAACATGAACGGGTAACAAATCTTGGATATCTTATATAAATAAACCATTTTCAAAATATAAATGGCAATAATAAATTAAAAATAATATAAAGTTAAATATATATAGTAGATAACAAAAATAAACAATATATGAATAAGATATAAATCAAAATAAGTTAAATATATAATGTATACAAATAATATATATGAAAATAATATAAAAAATCGCCGACACCTGCTTGGTTATAAGGGATAAAATCCTAGTTATTTGCATAGGTTAGCAGAGGTAGTGTATGGACGGCATAGGCACCCTTTCCACTCCCCACCCCCCCCCCACTTACGAGCAGCACCGGGTTTGTGCTGTGTGTCGGACTTTGTGTGTTGTGTGTGTTGGTGTGTGTGTGCGTGTGTTGGTGGTGTGTGTGTTGTGTGTGTGTGTGTGTGTGTGTGTGTGTGGTGTGTGTGTGTTGTGTGTGTGTCGTGTGTGTGTGTGTGTGTGTGTGGTGTGTTGTGTGTGTGTGTGGTGTGGTGTGGTAATAATTGTATGTTCTCGCCAGGGTTCCACACAATTACATTAGTAGCGTTAGACCGTAGTTTCGTGGACGCGCTACAACAACGTGAGAGTAGTCTGTAGGGGTTCCCTTGAACCTGGACAGTCTACACTGCAACTTGCTAGAAAGACAAATCTGTGAGACGCATCTTACGTCTTCTCCACGTCTCTCTGTCTCCTCTGTGAAGTTATTTGCTACGTAGTATGTACGTCGAATGTGAATATGGTGATGCAGTTCACTCCCCGTCTTTTGTACTGCGAATATCTTTTTTCCAAGATTTGTTGACTAATCTTCTGTTGAAGAACCTTTATATGAATACATTATATCAAAAACCTCCAATATACCTTACAGTGAATGTACGAGACACAAAAGACCAGTAAACCAAAACAACAATTCGATATATTCTCTATTACTTATATTTATTTGCCCCACCCCGTTTTTTCATAAATAGTTCGGTGGTTACACGTTCCAGGGTGAATTTTTTACTCTCTCCGGACATAAAGTAGATCCATATTGAGGGAGTTGTACTCTCTCGTCTTACCCCCCCCTTCTTAGGTCCTTTGTGTAACCGCTAAAATTTACTTACTTATACGATTTTTTCAAGGAGGCATTTTTCCTTTCCTTTAAACCACGTGGATTTGTTTGTTTGTTCTAAGACGAGAGTTGTTCTGGACATTGAAGAGAAATCTGGAGGAGACAGGGGTGAACATTGACATATTACAGTGGAAAACTGTGAGCAATAATTTTCATACTTTTTTCTGTGGACAGGTGTTGAGTTTGTCAGTGTCAGGTTTGAGGGTGATACCGGCGTTCTGTTCTCGACAGTTTCCTGTGCGTCTTTGATTTACCATCTGGACCGTGCGGTCCGACCCCTTCTGCTTTAATGTCGATCTTACTCAGTTTGTGTTTGCAGACAGAGATCGAAATGACGTTTCCAACAATCCCAAATGTAAAATTATACAGATATGTATAACAATATGTATAAAATGTGTATATCCTATATACACAATCACAGACACATTTACACACATGCACACTTTAAGATACAAAAAAAACAATCATCAAAATAACATTCACTTCAACATTCAAGTACAATAAGTACATTCAACCAAGAAAACAGAATCATATAAGTACATCAGGTTTCATAGAGCCAAACATTTCAAGTGCTACTCAACTGGCTTTAGATAAGCCAGTCCTTTATTAGTATATAAGTGCTTTGTTAGTAATTCTATCTCTCGAAGTGGAGTCCAAAGAGATGAGTTTTCAGTCTGAAGAAGATGTGTAAGCTTTCTGCTGTCCTGATTTCAATGGGGAGCTCATTCCACCATTTTGGAGCCAGGATAGCAAACCCACGTGTTTCTGCTGATGGGAACTTGGGTCCCCCTCGCAGTGCGGGGCAGCGAGCTGTTTGGCTGATGCAGAGCGGAGTGCACGTGCTGGGGTGTACGGTTTAACCATGTCCTGGATGTAGGAAGGGCCAGATCCATTCGCAGCATGGTACGCAAGTACCAGTGTCTTGAAGTGGATTCTAGCAGTTACTGGAAGCCAGTGAAGGGAGCGGAGGAGCGGCGTGGTGTGGGGAACATTTAGGAAGGTTGAAGACCAGACGAGCCGCTGCATTCTAGATGAGCTGCAGAGGTCGGATGGCACATGCAGGTAGACCAGCCAGGAGGGAGTTGCAGTAGTCTAGGCGTGAGATGACGAGAGCCTGGACCAGAACCTGCGTCGCTTTCTGGGTCAGCTGGGGACGTATCCTCCTGATGTTGTAAAGAGTGTATCTGCAGCAGCGGGTTGTAGCAGCTATACTTGCAGTGAAGGACAGTTTGTTATCTAGGGTCACACCCAGATTCCTTGCAGTCTGAGTCGGGGAAACAATAGAGGTGCCGATGTTAATTGTTAGGTCAAGAGTGGGACAATCTTTTCCCGGAAGGAAAACCAGTTCAGTCTTGTCAAGGTTGAGCTTGAGGTGGTGAGCAGACATCCACTGAGAGATGTCAAGCAGAGATGCGTACAACGACCTGGGTCTCTGAGCGGGGAAAGGACAGAATTAATTGGGTGTCGTCAGCGTAGCAGTGGTATGAAAAACCATGCGGGCTAATGACTGATCCGAGCGAGTTTGTGTACAAGGAGAAGAGGAGGGGACCAAGAACAGAGCCCTGAGGGACCCCTGTAGTTAATTGACAAGGGTCGGACTCCGACCCTCTCCAAGTTACCCTGTAGGTGCGGTCTTTGAGGTATGAGGTGAGGAGAGAAAGTGCAGAGCCTGAAACTCCAAGTTCTTGGAGAGTGCGAAGGAGGATCTGATGATTCACCGTGTCGAATGCAGCAGACAGGTCCAAAAGGATGATGACAGAGGAGAGGGAGGCTGCTTTAGCCGTGTGCATACATTACACGCACATACACAGTATATATACACTTGTTACAATGAATGCTCGATAATCAGCTCACGACATATAGGTGTCAGCAGGGGTAAAGTGCTATGTTTATAAGTGGGGGGTGGACCTAATATTCCCCCGGAATGATTTTTAATTTTTTATATTGAAGTTAAAAGCATCAATCTGGTGCACTTTGAGAGCAAAATGAAGAGATCTTTGGATACATCTCTCAACACATATGAAACAGAACTGTAAACAGATTTTCTTTTTCTTTATGGATATTTTACAAATCACTCCCCTTTTAAACTGTATTCTTGTTTTACTGATATACTGTATAGTAGGCTATTTCATACCTGTTT
>NW_011356463.1:0-4521 GCF_000735185.1 Notothenia coriiceps
GTTTTCTTCGAGGCGGCGCGCTGAAATCCGTTTCCGGGTCGCTGCCGGAGGACCTGGGAGTCTGGGACGCGAAAATGATAGAAATCACAAACGGCTCATTTCGGAGGACTCGCGCGCGTCTCCCCGACAGGCGCACGGACGCGAGGGCCCGCTCATCACTGCACGCACATCTGTGACCGCAGTTTTAATTATTATTATTAATGGGAGAAACTGTTTACTTAGCACTGTGTTTAATTGAAATTAGTGCCGCTGGGTTTTAAACCTCAGTGTTGTGTTGAACAACATTGAAAGCTGCCATCAAAGGCTTGGTCAGATTGATAATCCTTATAGATATACCCCCATTTACATCAGGAATCTTTTACTTGATTTTTTTAGACAATGTTAGTTATATAACATTGATGCATTGAGTAGTTTGACAAAACAAGATATCTTTTTTGGTAACACTTTATATTAAGGTACACAAATTAACCATCAACTAGTTGTTAATTAACATGCATATTAGCAGTATATTGGCTCTTTATTAGTCATTATAAAACACTTATTAATGCCTTATTCTAAATGACCATATTCTACAAGTAATAGGTCATTAGTTGAGTTTTTCCTCAATAACCCTCTAATTAGTACTTATTTATTGCAAGTAAGGAAGTTGTTGTACGTGAGTTTTTGTCTTAATATGCTCTGCTCCATATGGGCGCAATAAGGCAGTAGTACCACAAGAATAGCTCTGCTGATCTCTCCTCACTGGCTGCAGGCTGATAACAGACAGTTGGGATCGCGGCGAAATTCTCTCTGCAGACCCATTCTCACAGCGTTTATCAACCTTTTTCTTACTCAATATCAAGCCACACTTATTGTTTTTACTTCGGCTGTGACTTTGTGTGTGCTCAGGGTTGAGTTTTGGCTGTGTTTCGCTGTGTATCGCTAAACAAGGAAACCACACCTCCACGGAGCTCAGCACGATTCACAACGTCCCGACCAATCAGAGCACACTGTGCTCACAGGGAGGGTGGGGGCTGGAGCTATTGGAGCTACAACGAGCCGTTAAAGGCAGAGAGTGAAATTAAGTGAATACACGTAGTTTACAGAGATGCTGTATGAGAAACCAAAGTGATTTTGGAAAATTGCACAATATAAATCTATTCTAGTAGACCTCAACAATGGAATTATGATCAGTGGAAATGGCCATGACATGATGGGACCTTTAAGAAGGCAAATCTGAGATTTCATTTAACTCCAGCTCTCGACACAGGTTGGGGAAAGCCCCATGAGCTTCTCACTGTCGATTGAAAATGGAACGCACACGCTATTTGTTGTTTGTTTATACCACGCAGTCTGTTCTTCTTCTCTCGGTTATCACACAGTCTGTCTTCGGTTGTTGCCTCTTTTGAATGACGAATACACACTACCGCCGCCTGCTGGTAAGGAGAGGTATTGCCACTCACGCATGCGCAGTTCGTACGTGCTTCTTGGCCAGCGGCTGAAGTCTTTGCGGTGTGTTCCAGTGAGACACATGGCCAAGACGCAGTCGGGGGTCCGTCTGTGTCAGTTCTTTCGTGTCAGATTGGTGTGTCTGGGCCTTAAAAGAAGAAAAAACGACAGGAAAATAATCTCTGGACTTTATAAGAAAACTGCTTACTAGATCTGTTAAGTAAGGTAATGTAAGGTGAGTAAAGTCCAATTAATGTCCAGTTTTCACATACTTCCCCGGTGGGTAATGTTCACATTATTTCAGGGTTTCAGTGCCTATTGAAGGGGCTTAAGCTAATCCTCATAAGGTTGTCCAGCGTGATATGCACTGTTATAAAATGTAAAAACAATTATGTAAGCCCAACCTTATCAGCTTGGCAATCTCAACTTTGTCTAAAATGCCAAGTCTAAAAAATAAAACTGGAGTAAAAATCTTAGAACTGAAAGTTATTTTGTTATCTTAGCCTCACACAAGCTGTAAAGACCATGAGCTTATTAATGTTCCAGCGAGGTGGTCTGACACAGACTGTGGTGTCAAAACTTCTTATGGTCATCCCTCACTCTGTTCTCAACAAGCAGAAAATTGGTGTAGGGTGCATTTTCCTCGCATGGTTTAGGCGCAGCGCTCTGTTTAAAAGGACAAAGGGGATGTGACTAAATGCCGCCCGATTGGAGTGGTCACAGCGCTCCAATCTGCAGGGCACGAGTGCTCTCTGAGGGTTTGATGAGCACCAACTTCCCCAGAGATTCAAAGGTCCAGACTCTCTTTAATCTGCAGATTTTACAGACTGCTCAAGTGAAGTGGTGGAAGTTCACTTTGCCCAAATAACAACAGAAAAGTTACTTTATGGTATCTTGTAATGCAAGTCGATTTGATTTTATAGATCGAGGATTTGAGATTCTTCTGCTGCCACAGAATTTGGTTTGTGGTGCTCAAAATATTGTACGTTGCATTAATGCACACAATGTGTCTCTTATATATATCTTTATTTTTCATGACTGCACATATTTTATTCCAACTATTTCAACCATATTTAATGTAAATACTGCTATATTTTACTATTTCTTTGAATATTTTGTAATGTTATTATAGTTTTCTGTGTTTTATTTGTATGTATGCACCACGACACCAAGTTAAATTCCTTGTATGTTTTAACCTGATAGCTCTGTTTCTGAAATGGATTGCATTTATAAAAACGTTTCTAGTCTTACAGTCCCTTTTAGCACTTTTACGTAAATCAGCATTCAACCTTTTCATACAGAAGCAGAGGCTGCCATACAAGGTGCCATCTGCTCAGAAATACTCACACACACCGTTGGTTATCGGGGGGCAACTTCCCCCCCAAACCTTCTGATTGGTAGACGACCACGCTACCTCACAGCCACAGTCACCCCACACAAATCTGACTGAAATGTATTGGTTGATTGGTGATTGGGTATGGATTCGACCTCATCCTTAAAATGAAATGCAATCAATTAGGTGTCATTGGGTCCGAATCTTTTGACCCCTTGTCCATCAAAAAGAGAGTACAAATATATGGAATGCACTAACATTTGGACGGATGGATGTATGTATTTAGATTTGTTTTAAAGGTTTTCTAGAAGTAATGTTTGACCAGAAGTGTTGGTAGCATTACTGGTATATTTTTTCAGATTGTATATATTTTGTATTTACTTCTTCTTTCTGCTGTAGGTCTCTGCACGAAAAACAATTCCTTTAAACTGGTTATAGCAAGCTTTGGTACTGTGATTTATAAGGAGAGAAACAAATATTTTAATAATATATCCAAAGCTTTTTCGTTAATACCATTTTGTAGCAGAACGTAGTTATTTATATCGTTTTGTATGTTTATTCAGTCAATCTTTCATAGATGGTGCTGACAGAATTTATAGTGAAGTACGATTAAATATATTTAGCAATTTCTTTTTCTTCTGCTTTTAGTTTCTGCAAGGACATAATAATTATAATCTTTAAAATGAACCTATTATATACAGTACATTATATTTTGTGTCTCACTGTGATTCTAACGAGCTTTTTGCACACTCCATCTGATCTCATCCATATTCAAATGACTCATGTATTTGTTTGTGAGTGCATTTGGACATCTGTGAGTAAAGATGACCACCATCGCTGTAATATGTTGTCGTCCCCCCCCCACTGGCACATTTGACAGCTAGTGGTTATTACTTTTCACTGGGAGAGGTTCAGCTTGTCCACTCCTTTTACAGCAGGTCAATTAGAATCCAACCGAGTGGTGCACTTCACTAATGGAGGACACTAAAATCTTTGACCCTCCTGATTGCACTGTGTGTCCACTAAGAGTATAATGGGCTAAGAGTGCTGAACTACTCATCTACTGTAAGTGCCGGCCATTAAAAGTTAGAGGCACCATATCTAAGTCAATGTGATCTATGAGAGACTTAATAGCCACTCAACATTTAGATTCATTCACAGCTCTTGGGTGGTTGTAGTGGTAATTGATTTCTACAAAGAATTGCAGTGAAAGTGTGCTGGATTTACAGCAGGTATCCCATCGCTTTGATATTGTAATCTATCAAAAGTTGACGCTGTTCAATCCATGATAAGCATTCCACAACATCAGCAAAACATATGCAGTTTAGATGCAGAGAAATACAAATAGTATGCCTTTTTTATGTAAAAAAAACCCCAGTGGAAAGCAGCAGACTCTGTTGTATTGTTAATACAAATCTACTCCCTCACAGATGAAATGCCATTGTCAGGAGTCAGCTCTTCTGTCCGCTCCCAGCATGGTCAAATTCCTTAAACACATTCGCAAAGACAAGGCTTCCTCAGCAGTCCTGCGTGATGGCAGCCCAGCTCCTGCCTCAGAGTTGTGCCTCGGTATTGAACCGGTATCTGATTCACTGACCTTCTCGCTGCCTCATGCCTTGCTAATGTAATCTAGTGCTGCTGCTGGCTCATGTCTCTCCGCCCGCAGCGCCTCTCATCCCTCTCTCCACACACACACACACACACACACACAGTGTGTGTGTAATTCTGCTTTTTTTGATTTGTTGCTTTAACCTCCCCCA
>NW_011356464.1:0-5873 GCF_000735185.1 Notothenia coriiceps
TAAGAACTCATTCTCAAAAAAGATAAACGCCATTCTTAAAATGTATAAACGAAAAAAGCGATCATGAAAATGTTTCCAATAAATGAATAAAATAATTTTTGACCATTTTGTTGTTCAGATATATCACATATTTGTAACTAAATTAAACATTAATTGAAACAAAATTTGGTATAAACTGAGGAGTGACTCTCGTGAGTTTCATGTATTTTCTTCACTCCACTGGGAAACTGCTCTCATGTCAAGAAGCATCAGATCAGTGCATGCACTGTATCGTCCAATCAGTGAGCGATACACCGTAAGGGGGCGGGGCAAGTATCTGTGGATTTCACCGGAGGATGGACTGGTGGTTCCTTGATTATCGCTCCTCCATTATCACCCTCGTCCTCGATCCTCGGTCCTCCGGCAGAAATAAGAGCCATGGGACGGTACTCAAGATGGCGCAGACAAATCAACTTCCGGTGATACCGAGGACCGAGGAGCGAGGAAATTCAAATAATCGACCTGAGAAGGACCCCATGTAGTTCTCCATGTCCACCAGCAGTGAGCAGCAGAGGTGGGGAGAGGCGGGGCTATGGCTTCATCGTTATCAGGAAATGATCGTATAGGGCGTACACACGGAGACGTTTGCTGATCTATCCACCTTGGGACCCGTTATCGTTTTAGGGGTCCGTTTCCGCGGTTCCGTTACGGCCTCGTGTGAACGAACGGGCTATACGAAAGAGAAAAGTAGCGGATACAACCCGTTGCGTTCCTGTGTAAACAGCACCTTATATACATTGTTTAACGCTTGACAAACCTAATCGTTTTACATCCAAGTGAGTAATGGGCTTATCAGTTGATCTAATTAAAGACTTAACCCCGGGTCAAGGATTGTTGTTCAACTACTTGTTACAAACATCAGGGTGTTAGAAAAACCTTTAGTTGGTGAGCTGTTGTAAAGATACAGAAAACTGAGGCCAACAGTTTCCATAGCTTGTTTACAAGAGATATAACAGGGCATTCAACAAGTTGCCAGCTTCAAATAAGAGAAGAGTTTTAATTAATTACAGAAAAACAGAAATTAGGGTGCAGTGTGCAAATCAGCAATTAGCCAAGTGGGAGGAAGCAGAGGAGAAGGAGTGCTGTGGATAAATTAATTAATTGACTATTTTGTCATTTGAAAACAAAAGAACACAATTAATATTCCTCTACTGTTTTAGTTTGGGTAGTTAATGACTTGATTGATGATAAGTGCCCTACTTTATGATTGTTTCTCAAAATGAGTGATGAAAGATCAGTGTTTTATAAGTTATTAGCTATTACGGTGGAAAAATACCAAACCAATATTTCAGTTTGTCAAACAGGGGATTTTTTTTGTATTCGAAATTTGCTGAGCTTCCCTTTCTTTGTAGATTTCTAGTGTGTCATTAGCCATGATGGATTTTAGTCATGGGTTTTCCATTTTGAAAGTGTCAATGTGATTAATAGCAATTGAATGGAAAAGAAGAAATAAGCCACTCTGCATTCCTCACATTTGACATATCACTCTTTTTGATTGTAAATGCACTTCAGTTTCCTTTTGCACAATCTTATAACCTCTTTTGTTTGCTTTTAGTTATGTTGTCTGGTGACATTTTGTCTCTTTCTGCATTCACACCATTTATTTTTCTGAACAAATGCCAACCAGGCTCTGATAATGAAACATTGCACCTGTAAGTTAACACTGCTTCGAAACAGAAAAGCTAAGATGTCCGACAGGTGCAAACGCGCCCGAAACACTTTCATAAGAGGGAACACGCTGCAGTTTCAAAAACAAGGCAAATAAAACAAATCAAATGCAAAAACACATGCAAGTGAAGAAACACCTTGACCAACACTGCATAAACGAACCGCTACAAAACGATGCAAGAAGTATCTTTATGCACCTGTCGGCCACCGTATTAAACCAGATCTCCACTGTCACTAAACCAATATCAGAATTTAGCGTTTAGCCATCACTTATTCTTCCTAAGGGACAGTTTCATCCCAAGATCAGGGAAGATAAGACTGTTAAGCACCTGAACTTTTGGAAGAACATCCATAACATTCATCTGTTTGCAACTTATATATATATATATAAAATCCAATTACTTGTATATATAGACTATTCTGCACTATTTATATTATATTTTATTTGTATTTACTTGGAAAATTGTGTCTTGTTTTATTGTGTTAATAATAATGATAATAATAGATGACACTTATATGGCGCTTTTCTAAGAACTCAAAGACACTTTGACAGAGAAAGAATCAACAAATAAAACAAAGAAAAATACAAATCAGTGTTGCAAGGTTAGGTCGCGTTCACACCAGCCGTGTATAGTCCGGTTGAATCGAATCCTGTTGCGTTTAGCCGCTTGGTGCGGTTCGTTTGGTTCGGTGTGAACACAGTCCGAGACCTCTTAAGTGAACTAAAGTTTAAACAACCGGACTCTGGTCCGCCTAAAAGAGGTGGTCTCGGACCGCTTGCTAGTGAACTCTGGAGCGGTTCATCGCTGGTGTGAACGCAGTCCGCACCAAAACATAGGAAGCGTAGTATTTACGTGTCACAAGAACGCGGATGTCTTCAAAATCGTTAGCGAAAGAGTGAAGCAGAATGAAGTGTTGAACAGTGTCGTGTAAAGTAAAAACAACTATTAAACTAAAAATTATACATAAAAGTCAGAGCCACCTGCCGTCGGTGAAACCCCCTCCTTACTGCAGAACGTCTCTCATTAAATGTGTTATAATGTTTTTCATCGCACGTTGTCTGATTATATAATCATATGCGCCGTTGCTGTTGATATGCTCTCCAGATTAACAACAGCATGAAAATAACCGGCCGATGCTCCATGGCGGAGGCTCCGGTAGAAATTGCCGGGATTTGTGTTTTTACCCCCTTAATGTCTGACCAATGGTTGAACAGCATTTCCGAGCCCATGACTTGTGTTTAAAGTTTATAGTCCATTTGAGTTTTGCCGTGTGAACGCAAACCGAACCTTCTGAAAAATGAAACAATGTAACAAACTGTGGTCCGGTGCACCAGAGAAGCGGACTATTAGGTGTGAATGCAACCTAGCCTGTGACCTTCAATGTTCAAGGTTCAAGGCTTTTATTGGTCATTTGTACATAGCTGCAGTGAAGTTATAATGATGAGAATCTTAGGTCACAGGTTCCTCCAACAGTGCAACCCAATAAAACAGAAAAACAGAAAAAATAGTGCAAGTAAGAAGACCTAAGAATGTAATTGTCATAACTAAACTGTCGCTATGCACAAATGACAATACAAGCCTCGAATCCATGAGCCAGGGTATATACAATCTGAGAAATGCCAAACTGAGGTACAGTCAGTCACAGTTGCTTTTGAAAATCCAGCAAAAAAAAAAGCACCAGAAAACACATTTATGGCTGGAAAAATAAATAAGGGATTTAGCAAACTAATTAAATCATGGAAATGGTTATATACAGTATCCGAGGAAGGAAAAGCATTTTCTCCGGTTGGCTGAGCATCAGACAAAGTCCAGAAGAGCAACAGAGAAAATAACGGACATAAATCAAGATGGCCTGATGCCCGCTCTGCTGTCCAACTCTTCTGCCAAGACCTTCTCCTCTGATGCCCACTTTTCTCCAGAGCAGATATTCAGGCAGACGGATAGAAAGAGTTATCTCTGCTGACGTCAGAACCAACACTTCATCACAACAAACACAGCCCAGGGAATTGGAAAAGACTATTCCCCCGGACTCACATTTATTGTATATTCAATCAAAATTGGATTTTTATTAAAATGTACAAATGGTGGGAGCTACAGTATTGCAGTCCACCTCCAATATGCTGGATTTTTCTGTTTATGTATTAATTAAACAATTTATCATTGCTAAGCTGGTTGTCAGTCGGAAGCCTGTGAAAAGTATTGATTCAGAAACAACATTAATCTGCTCTCATCAAGGGTCTCAGGATATATGGGAAGAGATGGCTCTTGCAGGCAAAAAATAAATAAAAGTAGTATCTGGATACACAACACAAGGGTTACTTTGGGGGATTTTATTCACTGATGATATCTAACAACCTATAAAAACTTTCTTTACATGCAATTTATCTTAACCACAACACAGGATGTTTTATGAATTTCACCCTGCACATGTAAAGGGTCTTCGAGAATTAAAAATCGCTCCATAAAAATGAATACATTGTGGTGCCCTTAAGAACTGGTACTTTTTAAAATGTCAAGACAATTCAAAATGTTTTCTTATAGTTTTGGCAAAATGTATGCATTTATATCTTCTTAAATATTTCTTTTTAGACTTGTCTAATAATTATTTTTTGACCATACCTGACTCTAAGCGCTCGTGATACTTTAATTAACAAGAATGGCAAGGACAATGCTGCATTCATGACCTCCTCGAATTGCTCAATGTACCAATTTTGGATATCGTTTTTTTCCAAATGTTGTTTGTTTGTTGTGTCAACATGGACGCTGAAAACAAAGATATCTTGTATTTTATCACTTCAAGTATTTACAAGACACTTTTTCAGTGTCAGAGACTTTCATGAGAGTTTTCCCAGTCTGGAACACAATTTTCCAATTTCATTCAACATTACACAAATGCAGCAGAAATACCTTATTTGTTGAAGAAGTGTAATATATCTGTGCATCTGCCCTGTGAGTCTGATAAGCTCAAATATGTAATGGCTTCTTCTTTGTTCCATGCTACACCCTTCCACCAAGTTCCATAAAAATAAAAAAATGGCGGTAATGCGACAACAAACAGGAAAACAGACAAACTGAACAGAAAACTCCTTGGCTGAGATAATTAAGGCTGAGTGGTCTACCGTCATTTCCCATTAGTCTTCCCCATGTAAGACGATCAATGACCGGATATTGCCTATCTGTGCATCCATACATATTTGATTGAAAACCCAAGTGTTCTTCTCTGTAAATGACCCTCCTGTAAATAACCAACTGTTTGATCTCCAATAAGCAGGAACTCTCCTACAGTCTGATGCTGCTGAACTGTACGACTGTATTTCATCATCTATTACTAAAGCTAGCTATCCATCAGAAGTAACTGTCACCAGCATCCTTTCATCATTTACCACTCTGACAGTTTGTGCCACAATTCAGTTTTTTGTTTCACAACATGCTACACAAAGCTTGTGTTTGTGTGTTTGCCAATTCCTTCCCCCAAAAGAAGTCCATCGTTGGCGTTTTGGTGCTTGATGACGCAACGGTGTGTCGTCTAGCATCTTAAAATGTAGCTTCTATAGGCTAAAGCAACAAACAGCTAACAAACTATTGCTGCGGAAATTTCGCAGTTACTAAACCTCTGGCTTTATTCGGCTTCAAACACCACACGAAACATTTTACATCTCTATTCTATAATACCATCTTTGTCTCTCAAGTTGTCTTTTCCTTTCATATCATTGCTTTTCATATTACCACTACAATATCCGAACAATATCCGAATATTCGGTCATTGGTCTACTATTTTGTTTTCAATTTCGTTATTCGGATATTCGTTTTTTTGTTGTTTTTTCCCCCCTAAATGTATTCTATCAATAAAGGCGAATTGCCACATTCTTATACTATATTTATACTTTTTAATTGCACTGTTCAAATGCGGAAATATATACAATCTCAGCTCAGGCGCCTGACATCGTTTTCACACGTCACGCTTCACTTTGCTTCACACACCTGAAAACAAAATGTCGAAGACTTCAGCTGTGTGGGACCATTTTAAATTGGACGACGATGAGACGAAGGGAGTGTGCCAAATATGTAATATGAAACTGGCCTACCACGGTGGCACAACAACTATGAAAAGTCACCTGAATGCTGGAAGTAGTAGCTTAGCTTAGCTAAACGTATATATCCGGA
>NW_011356465.1:0-2790 GCF_000735185.1 Notothenia coriiceps
CATTTAGCTGACGCTTCTATCCAAAGCGACTTACAATAAGTGCATTCGACCAACAAGATACAAACTTGAGGAAAACAGAATCATATAAGTACATCAAGTTTCATAGAGCTAAAACATTTCAAGTGCTACTCAACTGGCTTTAGATAAGCCAGCCCTTTATTAGTATATAAGTGCTCTGTTAGCAATTCTTTGTTAGTAATTATATCGCTCGAAGTGGAGTATAAAGAGATGAGTTTTCAGTCTGCACCGGAAGATGTGCAAGCTTTCTGCTGTCCTGATTTCAATGGGGAGCTCATTCCACCATTTTGGAGCCAGGATAGCAAACCCACGTGTTTTTGCTGATGGGAACTTGGGTCCCCCTCGCAGTGAGGGTGCAGCGAGCTGTTTGCACGTGCTGGGGTGTACGGTTAAACCATGTCCTGGATGTAGGAAGGACCAGATCCATTCCCAGCATGGTACGCAAGTGCCAGTGTCTTGAAGTGGATTCAAGCGGTTACTGGAAGCCAGTGAAGTGAGCGGAGGAGCGGTGTGGTGTGGGAAAATGTAGGAAGGTTGAAGACCAGACGAGTAGCTGCATTCTGGATGAGCTGCAGAGGTCGGATGCACACACACTGATACTCAGAGGGTATTGTTTTCAATCCAATGTAATGGAATCAATTGAACATCAGCATAGCAGAGCAGATAAGGTTTGGGAATGGACAACACTTTGAGTATAGTGTGCTGCATTCAAAGGGTAGTAAGTGTGTTTATGCACGTGTATGAAATATAAAAAACAATATCTGTCTGTCCATTTATCTCTACTCAACGCAATGTGAACATGTAAAGGGTCAGGGTGTCATTAAGTAATCAATATATTACATCCACAATGGAAGCTGTGAAAGCCAGGATGTGCCTACTGCGCACACCATCTGTGCTCCAGAGAGGTTTATCCCACTTGCTCTATACTTGAAACTTAAATCAACATTACCAGCTCTTGGGTTTTTTCACTCATCTCAACGTTGGCAGCTGAACAGCCTAGGAAATCCTAGAGCAATCATTGTGAATGATATTTCTGAAGAAAATCTATATAGTGTACTGAGTGATAGTAAATATTGAGGACTCCATCATTGATATCTTGCTTTATGTTGTTGACTGAGCTTGGGATTTTTTTTTTAGGGGGCATAAGGCCATATTGGCAAACAGTTCAAAGAGTTTTTTTCTGTCAATCTCCCAACTAGTTGGTATTTGGCCATACGCTGCGGAGCAAAGCAGTCTGATCCCTCTGCAGTCTGCCAGCCCACTCGCTCCGCTCACCTCTAAATGGCTGTCTGCCTCTCCCCATCTCCTCCTGCTGCTGCTTACTGCCCGAGGCCTCTGTGAACTTCACCGGCTGTCCAGAGGCCTATACGGTCTGCTTTTGCCCTACTCTGGGTTGCCATGGAGACAAGAGTAAAAAAGGGAAACATTTCCATCATGGTCAACGGCTAAAAAACATCTCAAAAAGAGGCTCAGGCTAAAGCTGCATCCTGAGCCTCTTTTTGAGATAGACAAGAGGGAGAGATGAACGGCAGCACCCAAAGTGGATGGAATTTATAACACACACCAGTGTTGGGCAAGTTACTTCCAAAATGTAATACATTACATATTACTGTCTTTTTTAAGTAATAAGTTACATTACAATATTACTGTCTCTGAAATGTAATGAGTTACACTACTTTTATATTACTTTTGAGTTACTTTCACCAAAATAACCGCAAAATAATGGCTAGGTATTTTAAATGCTCAAATGTAGTTTAGTGCAGCAACTGTGTAGGCCCTTAAGGCTACTAACACCTTTTATTACAAGGCTTAGCTGAATACTCGATTCTGATTGGCCAATTCCGTCGTTAAGGAGGATCAAAAAAGAGAAAGTAAAAGAGGGTAAAAGACAGAGCGCTGGACATCAAATAAATGAACAGAAGAAGACAGACAAGAAGTAAACACTAACAGGAACACGGTATGCGTCAGTACACTCTAAAAACAAATGCCTTGGCTCAACAAAGAAAATCAACGCAACAGTTTGCATCGATGTTTATTGAGTTAAGACAACTTCTAATGAAATTGTCTTAAAGTGTGGTGATTGACATTATTCACCCACGGAACTATGGGTTGGGGTATTGTTCCGCACGGACATAGTGAGTTGACCGGACCCTTGTTTTCCCCGGTCTGTTCTTCCCGGGCTGAAAGCTGTTTTACATGTTGACCTGATGTTAAATAAAAGTCTAGCTTGTACCTTCGATACCCCGCCTCCGACTCCCGTCTCTCGGCACTACATTGGTGACCCCGACATAAGTCTCGTAGAAGGATCCGAGACTGAACCGAGCATGGCAAATAACGCCGTTTTTTTCAAACTGCCGGAGTTTTGGGATACATCTGCGGCTGCATGGTTCGCACAGGCGGAGGCTCAGTTCGCCCTCCGTGGAGTAACTGATGACACATCACGCTATTTCCACGTCGTTTCGGCACTGGGAAGCTCCACTGCGACCCGGACGGTAGGCTTTATTACATCTCCCCCTGCCCAGGATAAATATGCAGCGTTCAAGGCTTTCCTGCTAAAGACTTTCGAGCTGTCTCGGTCGGAACGGGCCCGACGCCTGCTCGCTATTCATAGCCTGGGAGACAGCAAGCCTTCTGACCACATGGAAATGATGCTCAACCTGCTAGGTACGGAAGAACCCAATTTTTTGTTCATAGAACTGTTTCTTCGGCACATGCCGCCGCATGTTCAGACAGCGCTCGCTAACACGGCTATTACTGAGCCACGCGCTTTAG
>NW_011356466.1:0-2836 GCF_000735185.1 Notothenia coriiceps
TACTACTACGTACATCTGATATTTAACTCCTTCAGCCTACTTTCAGCTGCACAAACTATTCAACTATTAACTTATTCAGCTATTTCAGGACAATGAGGCTATACATGTTGTTTATACCTTTTTTAAACCTTTTCTTTTAAATATTAAGCTTTTTCTACATTTTTGTAGCTAAAAGCAGCTAGCATTCAGCTAATAACATATTCAGCTTTTTCTGCATTTTCAGCTAAATTCAGCCATAAATGTTCACAGTTTACAGCATTCGCACGCATTTTCTGCAGGAAATGCATTTTCTAGTTTTTTTTAATTTTCCAACCTAGGAGAGCTTTTCCTAAGTTTTTCATGAAAACATATGTCTGAGGAGTGTAGGGTTTGGGAATTATGGCAAGTTTAAAATATTTTTGGGGGAGAATTTCAGGCACTGCTGCACTCTGTTTTGAGATCAAAGCACTCTAGACTTAACGAGCTGCTCCCCTCCACTCTAATGTTAAAATCTGAAAAAGGCCTCTCTGCTAAGCTCCAAACTAAGTTCAATATCTCAAAAAGTTTAAAAGATATCAAATATCAAGAATTGAATAGCTGAAGGTCTTGTGATCATTTGAAAGTTGGAATGAAGTCTCTAGCTGAAAGTATGTGGAAGGAGTAGCATTTGGCGCAAGGTGTAGGAAAAGTGGATTTGAAGGCATCTCCCATTGACTTCAATGTTAAAAAAATAGTTAAAAAAGCTGAATATCTCAAAAAGTATGACATATTTTGAAAAACTTGAAGGTTTCCCATCGATTCCTGAACAGGCTGAATAGTTTAATATTTGAATGTTTTCTGTACCTGAAAATAAGCTGTAGTTATGGAGAGCCAAAGTATTGGCTGAAATAAGGGGAAGAATAAAGAATTGAAGTACTATAGTGGAATGCTGTAAACAGCATTTCACTATAGTACTTCAATTCTTTAGGTCTACTATAGCGGAATGCTTTAAACAGCATTTACACTAATAAAGAATTGAAGTACTATAGTGGAATGCTGCTTATAGTACTTCAATTCTTTAGGTCTACTATAGCGGAATGCTGTAAACAGCATTCCCACTAATAATAAGGGGATTAAAGATTCGAAGAACTATAGTGGAATGCTGTGGCACAGCATTCGCACTAATAAGTGAGTTTTGAGAGATTTTTTGAAGGATTCAAGATTGTTGGCCTTTCGGCTAGGGTTAGAGTTATCTTCGGCTCCTTCCGAAAGAACTCGTGTGTCTCCGGACGGCCCTCTCCTATGTTCGGCTCTTTCAGTCAGAACTCGTGTGTCTCCGGACGGCCCCTCGGGTATCTTCGGCTCTGTTCGGCTGTTAACGGTCGGTTTGTTCAAATCTCCGGCCGCAGCTCCTCCTGAAGAACGAAGTGAAGAAAAGCTCCGAAAGGAAAGAGGGAAAAGCGACCGAAGAGCCGGAGAAGCGGGATGACGGTGCTGCAGGAACCCGTGCAGGTAAAGGCTTTATCAGTCATGGAGATAGTAATAATAAGTGAGGGTAGCCGGAGAGAGGAGCCCCTTAGCGGAGAGATCTCTACTCTGAGGCCGGGCTGGAGCTCCTCTCTCCGGCCTCACAGCTGCTGTCTCTCCGCCACTGGCCCCACCGGTTTACTGCTCTTATTATCGGTGTTATTACTGGTCCTACTGCTGTTAAAAACCCTCCCATTAACACTGAGGTTCGTTCAGTTGGTTCTCTATCAGCAGAGCTAGCTGTTAGCTAGGTTAGCTCCAGATAGCCTCCTTGTTTAAGGCTCCCCTGTCGGTCAGAAACACGGAGTGAGGCTCCCCTGGTCCCTGAAACATGTTCTGCTTCATTATGAACATATCACTGTGGTTCTGTGTCATTAGATACATTTCAGCGTGGTTCTGTGTCATTAGATAATATCAGTGTGGTTCTGTCATTAGATAATATCAGTGTGGTTCTGTTTCATTAGAGTGTGGTTCGGCTATAGATATACATGGTTCCTCAGCACAAACACTGATTAAAGGTTAAACGACTTTCTGACTGAATACTGAATATATATATCAAAGATATGAAATAAGCAGCTATTGATGTTTCAATGTCTCTGAATCAGCTGTTTCTGATGAGCAGGAGAGACTGATCGGCTTCACAGTTCTGTATTATTACATGCTAACATATAGCTGTGTTAGCATATGAGCCGGCTAACATCGATGATAATGTTTACCCATCACCCCCCTAAAGTTCAAAGACAGACATGGGGTTGTTGTTATTGTTGTTAAAGTCTGACTCGAGATCAGCTGTTTTACTAAAGATAAACAACAGTTGGTTAGCTTATTCTTGCTAAAGCTAGCTAACACCAGCTACCTGCAGGTTAGCATCAAAACATTAGCTTCAGCTGGTTAGCCTCTGTTACACAGACTGTAATATTTATTAAATTAAACTGTTATGCAGACTGTTATCAGACTGTAATAATGATTACATTAAACTGTTAAACGGACTGTAATAACGATTAAATTAAACTGTAATCAGACTGTAATAAATGTTACATTAAACTGTAATAATTATTAAATTGTTAAACGGACTGTAATATGTGTTAAATCCAACTGTAATAAAGGTTACATTAAAGTGTTTACCACAAGGTGACTTCCTTTAGATTTCCTGGTTCTTCACACAGACTCTCTCCAGTACAGGTTAGCTCTGAGTGTTAGCCTGCTAATGTAAACACAGACCATATTACTTCCGGAACACGTCTCATTGTTTCTGACAGCAACGTTTCTGATTGGCCCGTGGGTGTAAAGCCCGCCCACATTTTAGTAATGTCGTCATGACGCAGCAAATCTGGATCAGCTCCGTTGTTCC
>NW_011356467.1:0-3258 GCF_000735185.1 Notothenia coriiceps
ACTTTGCGGCCTCACCCGGTTGCATAGCGACACTTATTGTTTAGGTGTCTTTTAATAAGCAGGTAGTCATATCATTAGCTAAAACTAGCTGGATCTGATCGATATGGACATAAACGCGAGTGAAGTCTAATCTGACGGGAGAGAGAGATCAGCTGCTGCTGACGAGTCCACACGCAGCTCTGCATGATCACATGCAGCGGTGAGCGGACAAAACACACACTTCAGGTTAGAATATCACACGTAGCTATTTTAATTACCTCTGAAACTACCGTAACTAGTTATAGATATGTTTAGTTTCACTGTCGGGTCACTCATTACTGATCCGTGAGCTGCATGATACTGACGGGCTGTCAGGAGAGAGAGAGAGCGCTCCGTTTATTATTCCCGTGTTATTATAAATTACTGTTCACTTTACTATAATTAGTTTGTTTCATATCGAATCATATCAATTTGTTTTAAAGCTCAATAAATAACAAAGACCTTTGACCGGCACTTTTCAAATTTTGTGTGTGTGTGAGTCTCTCTCTCTCTGTGTGTGTGTGTGTGTGTGTGTCTCTGGCCTAACATTACAATACTTGTGGGGACCTAAATCTGTTTACACAGTCACGTGTGGGGACTCACTTCCCTTATGGGGACAAATTGGAGGTCCCCATGAGGGGAATCATTAATTTTAGGGTGAAGACTTGGTTATGTTTAGGATTACGGTTAGGGTAAGGGTAAGGATTAGGGTAAGGGTAAGGATTAGGGTAAGGGTTAGGGTTAGGCATGTGTTATGGTTATGGTTAAGGTTAGGACAAGTCTCCAGGAAATGCATGTAAGTCAATGTAATGTCCCCTGAAGTGATGTATACATGGTATGTGTGTGTGTCTCTGTGTGTGTGTGTGTGTGTGTGTGTGTGTGTGTGTGTGTGTGTGTGTGTGTGTGTACTTACTTTAACGTCTAGTTTCTAAATGTATGGTTAAATAAAACTGATTTTATTAAACACAGATTGTTGTGAGATGTCGACAGAAAGCAAAGATCTAATCCCTTGTCTCTCTGTGTGATATTTAAACATTAACTCGTGTTTAGAGAAACTTTTCTGATTAATATGTTCTTTGTTGATATGTTAGCATGTTAACATTGTTAGCTTCAGCTCCGGTTCGGTCGGTTTTTAAGGATAAAAGGACCCGTTAAACCGGGTTTCTGTGCTCCGGGAGCCGCTGGGAGGACTTCAGAGCCCCGGGGGAACCGGAGAGTCAGGAAACATGGAAGTTATTTCATGTTTTCATTAATACAAATATTAAAAAACCTCCAGAATCTGAAGCACTCACCCCGCTGCCGGACGCCATCTTGAGTTTATCATGAAGAGCTACTGACTGTCGTAAAGTCAGAGTTCCGTTTTACGACAGGAAACAGTGCCCCCCTGCTGGAGACTTTAAATAATTACAATATTCTACATTTCTGATATAGTAGAAATGACTAAACCTGTTTTATAAATTACATTTATTTTTATTTTATGCTATTGTCATAGTATTTTTGTCTATTCATCTCTTCTGTATTTTTCAAAATACTTATTTTTTACAATATATTGTTTTACTCTTATTGATTATGTTCTATACATAAGTTGTCATTAAAATATATAAATATAAATGTTTTTAAAATAAAAAATTTCCTTTATTTATTAGTTTTTATTAAAGATTATTTAAATATATTCATACTCTAAATCTATGTTGTTGTTGTTGTTGTTTTTTATATTTTTATACTCTTTTTCCAGTTGTTTATTTTTGTAATTATTATTATATGAATTTTTTACTATTTTTTTAATATTTAAAATCTATATTTAATAGTTTCAATTTTATATTATTACATGGCTTAGTTGAATACTCGATTCTGATTGGTCAATTCAGAACACGTGACACGTTAATTAATAATGTTCTATAATAACAATAAACTAATGTCTCATTGTTATTGTTTCTATACGTTTCTGGCTGTATTTCATTTCCTGTTATTATCATGTATTTTATATTGAAAAGCTCCTGTAATTAACTTTATTCTGTCTCTAGGGGAACCAGAAGTCCCGCCCCCCCAGGCCCCGCCCCCTCAGGTGCGCCTCATTAAAGGTGAGGAAGCGGAACAATGGCGTCTGAAGAGAAACTCGATCCGGCATCATGTCATCGATCCGCGGAGAAACAGCTGCTCAGAGCCCGCTGCAGTCCTCCAGGTCTGAACCTTTCTTTCATCAGTATTATATCTACCTGTCAGAGTGTCGGCATGCTCACCTGTGCAGCCTCACGTGAGCACGAGCTGCAGGTTGATTGGCTCTCAGGTGAAATCCAGCAGGACAATTAACCAACAATTCGATTTAAACAGGAAAATAAAACGTTTCTCTACAGAAACTATTGTTAGTATTATCTCTACTTCAAAGTGGAGTTTCTGCTTCCTGGTTACAATGTGCGGTTCTTCTGTAAACTATAACTCTATTCCTGCAGTACTTTTGACCTTTTGTAAAGAACACACAGAGACACAGAGAGAGAGCGACACCCAGAGAGAGACACACACACACACACACACACACACACACACACACACACAGAGTGAGAGACACACATGGACAGAGAGAGAGACACAGACAATATTGTTGATACTGTTTTTCATTGTTTGTTTAATTGTTCTCTGTTCCTCTTCAGTATTTTAATGTAGAGCAAACTGGTCCTGAAACAAAATAATTTCCCACTGTGAGATTAATAAAGTAAATATCGATCTAAAACGAATGAAAGCAATATAAATATACCTGAGGGTGACTTAGTGTTCTCCAGGTGTGCTGAGTGGCAGCAGGTGACCTCTGATTCACCTGAACGTATCTTACCTGTCTGATCATCTGGAGCCTGATGTCATCCAGATCCACATCCGTTTGAATTAACTCTTTAAAGTCTTTACAGTGCTTTAATTGTCTCAGTTTTAGAGCAGCAGGGAAACCGGTTTAATTAGATTCAAGTTTTCCAGCTGATTCCCTGGTGCATTGTGGGAGATGTAGTTCATTGACCATAATAATACATTTAATGTATACAGCACATCTCCAGGTGCTTCACAATGCTACGAGGAGAACATACAATGACATACAAAGTGATCTGAGGAGCATATTGAATACAATATGGTGTTTCCTGAGCTCTGTCCCTGGTGCATTGTGGGAGATGTAGTTCCTCACTGTCTCTCTGTGTGTGTGTGTCTCTCTCTCTGTGTGTGTGTAGCCTGTGTGTGGGGCCCTGGTCCTGTGTGTGC
>NW_011356468.1:0-3059 GCF_000735185.1 Notothenia coriiceps
TCTGTCTGTCTGTCTGTCTGTCTGTCTGTCTGTCTGTCTGTCTGTGTGAGAGAGAGAGAGAGAGAGAGAGGAGTGTGTGTGTGTGTGTGTGTGTGTGTGTGTGTGTGTGTGTGTGTGTGTGTGTGTGTGTGTGTGTGTGTGTGTGTGTGTGTGTGTGTGTGTGTGTGTGTGGATTAGCCAGGTTGGGATGATTGGGTTGAGGATTAGATGGATTCAGGAACAGACACGTCTGTTTATTCTGCAAAGAAGACTTATAATAGGCTGATTGGCGAGGTTGATTACTCACACACACACACGTCATTCAAACACCCCATATGTTGATTAGCTTATTATTGTTTCCTTAAAAGGCCCGCCATCTCCTTTCCCCTTTGTTTGTCTCCCTAACAGAGCTAACAAAGTACATTTACTTATTTTACAATTTTGAGGAACTTGTCAATTAAAAGGCATTTATTCTGAATGAGTACTTTTACTTTTAATACTTTAAATACATTTAGCTGATAATACTTCTGTACTTTTACTTATGTGAGATTTTGTTTGCAGGACTTTTACTTGTAATTAAGTATTTTGACAATAATGTATTGGTACTTTTACTCAAGTAAAGCATCTGAATACTTCTTCCCCCACTGCTCCCACACTGAAAAAACTGAAACGTTGACTTTAATCAAATATATCATGTCAACAGATTTCCTACCTGTATTGGGTTAGTTGAAAGCAATAATATTACGTTTATGGTATTAGATCCAACTTAATGTTATTGCTTTCAACTAACCCAATACAGCTAGGTGAAATCTGTTGACATGATACATTTAATAAACGTTTCAGTTTTTTCAGTGCAGATTCGGATGCACACTCGCCTCTCGGACACATGTCCCCACTAGGACTGACCCAGAGAGCTTGCAATCAGAGAAGGTGTGTAACTAAACCCCTAACATAGGAGCGTAAGGGGATCCGCACTCAGGCAACTTACCCTGCCGGCACAGGGTGTGCTCTGGTTACCCGGCGGTGTGTGCATGTGTGTGTGTGTTGTTTCTCCTTACCTGTCTTTATGTGTCGCAGCAAGAGGCGAAGTGAAGAGCTGGGAATAAAGCGCAGAGAAAGGCAGGATTATACACATGGCAGGTTAGAGAAAGGCTGGCAGGGAGAAGGGAGAGGATGGGAGGAAAGAGCGAGCGAGGGAGGCTTAAGAAGAGAGCGGCCCTTTGTTGCCGAGTTCAGATGTGATGGACGGCTTATGTTTAGGGGAAGAGTGAAGGAGTCCTTCAATGCACTTCCATAACATTTGCAGGAGGATGTTCTTCTTCACTGATCAAACTTTTGTCTGACAAACCAGGGACTTCAAGGAAGGTGAAGAAGAAGGTCAGTGCACTGGATGTGATTCAAAGATAGTTGGCAAAAGAAGGGGGTAAAAGCTAAGGGAAGGAGAGTCAGCGGGGAACAGGTGATTGAGCCTTCAGGGGGAATAACAAGTCAAGCAAGAACAGGAGTTAGGCTGGAAGAGAGAGACAGGGTCGACTGCAGGAGTGGAGATAAGCAAAATTAGTCTGCAGAGAAAGAGAGGTGGAAGCCAGACCTAAAGAGAGATCAAGGCTGACTCAAGTCTCTCTGCCTGATTAGGGAGAGGAGGGTTAGTGGTGGGATCCCCGATCAACACAACGCCAGAGCCATCGAGAGAGAAAGAATTACAAGAGGACGCCTGGAGAAAAAGAAGCCTCTTAAATCTGGGAGCTGGAATTAGAGCCGCAAGAAACTGCAGAGGGGAAGCCACAAAACCACAGTAAGTAAATTAGGAAGGCTGGAAAAATGTATAATGAAGCCATGGGCGGGGGAAGGAATTGGTGGTCTTGAGAGTGCTTTATATACTGTACCTTAATGAATTGATTTCCTGTCTTGAAGTATTTCTCTTTTCATCGTTCTCCATGATTTACATAGCCTGTCTTATTCCTTCCTTAAAAAACCCATTATGCCTCGTTTTTTTTATGCATACCTCTTACTCTTGCATCAGGTTTATTACCCTACTCTCTTTCTCCTTTTCCTCATCCCTAACTCATTCTCCGTCTGTCTCACATTCCTGAATCCACAGGTGAAGATGCCTGCTAATGGGAATCGTCCTCTGAAGCTGCAGTTTGGTCTGATAAACCACGAGGGTCGCTACCTCACCGCAGAGGCTTTTGGCTTCAAGGTACAAACACGTCATTCAATACAACAACACAAAAGTATTTATGATAACATTTACTTAATTGATCCCAATTTGTGGTTTCGTTTTTTTCTTGACCGCAGCATTTTAACCCTCAGATGCATAAGCGGGTCTTTTTTGACCCGGTGAGGTGGTTTTCTTAGAGTATCTTTGTAATTAAAATACTTTATCATTTCATATTCCAGCTATTCCTCAAAAAACATGTTTTGGATATCGTGCCATTCAAATTATAAATTGACATTTTAAGAATTTTTTTTTTTGTAATACTACCCAAAGCTTCCATAAGTGGCTCAAAAATGACCCGCATGCATTTCCTATGGGAACCTTTGATTCTTAAATTCACTGTAGACCACACAGACTACATCAGAAGTGACACCTTTCAGGAAGATCAGTAGGCTATGAGTAGAAAGAGGACAGTAGTAGTAGTAGACAGAGGGAATTCCAGATCCTGGGAGCTGCACACAAAAGGCTCTGTCCTCAAAGCTGCCTAGTTTGGACTTGGGGGGACAGCAGACCGGTTGAGGTGGATCTGAGGGGCCGTGAGGGTTGGTAAGGGGTGAGAAGATCAGTGAAATGGAGGGGGGGCAGTATTTTGTAGTTTATGCGTTGGGAGACGGGAAGCCAGTGAAGGTCTTTGAGGACTGGGGTGATGTGGTGCCATGATCTGGAGTGTGTGAGGAGTCGGGCGGCTACGTTTTGTACAATTAGGAGTGTATGGAGGGAGGGGGAGCGGATGCCGTAGAGAAGTGAGTTACAGTAGTCAAGGCGGGGGTGAAATAAAGGTAGGATAAAATTAAGGATTTGACCGAGGGGGAGGATGTAGATGATGAAGAGGAGGGGGCCGAGTACTGATCCCTGGGGGGAA
>NW_011356469.1:0-12136 GCF_000735185.1 Notothenia coriiceps
CAGTTTAAAATATTTTTTTCGACATTTAAAAACCGCTTTCTGCCCTGGAAATCATTTATAATCATTATAACCGTTATGGAGGGGCTGCAGGAACACTTTCCCCGCCTTGCAAACATTTATTCCTGGGTAAAATAATCAATTTGTTCCGCCTGCTTTCCGTCAGCACCTCTGCGGCTGTGACGCAGCCTGTCCTCTGAGTCTCCCCGCCTCTCAGAGACTTATTTCTGGGTAAAAAAAGCCATGTGCTCCGCCCCCTGGATCTCTGCATGTGTGTGTGCCTGTGAGTCTCTGGCTACTGTCCACATGCCCGCATTATGAGGCACTATTTTCGGATACATTTTCTCATTTTCACCACTTTTCATGTTTTTATTATGTATATTGTTATATTATTATTATTGTATATATGTATGCTGTGTATAATGTTTTTGTAAAAATCATGTGATTATTAAATAAATAATAAAACATGAATATAACCTTGAAGGTTCCCAGGGGCAAATACAGTGCCAGGTGTCAGACTATTTAAACAATGTTTACCCAGGATTCAGACACCTTCCCTGGCTTGTAAAATGCGGTGCACCCTGGAGGTATCAGAGTATTTTAAACAACTTTTCCCTGCCTTTTAAACACATATTCCTGGGTGTTTTAGCCTGTCATTTTGCAGGACATCATTTAACATGGAATCTCTCCTGGAAATGGACATATTCTGTGCATTTCCAGGAGATGATCAATGTTAAATGATATCGTGCAAAATGACAGGCTACAACTCTCTTCCAGACGTTTAAAAACACTTTTCCGACTATTTTAAACAACTTTTCCCCGCCTTTCAAACACTTGTTCCTGGGTTATAGCCTGTCATTTTGCACGATATCATTTAACATGGAATCTCTCCTGGAAATGGAGAGATTCCATTTAAATAAAAACAATAATCGTGGCTTGATATTGAGTAAGAACATGTTTTTATGAACCACACAGCTTCCGGTCTTCCAAGACCCGACCGGACAAAAAGACTTGGTGCAGGCACAAAACATACTACCAATAGAAATACATTGCTTTTAAAATCGTTCATCGTTAAGACAAAATACCACTGCTAGATCTTTTTTGATGGATTACATATGCATATCTAAACAATCTTTGTAAAAATATGTTTTTTTCTTCATCAAATTCGTACTCACTTTCATACCAAATGGCTTGAAGATAAATTAATATATGTACAAAACAGCAGACGGCGCACCAGGGAAAGATATGTTCCTTCACTCACATTTCTTTGGAATACAGCATGTATTATTCTTCTCCCTCATTTTGAGGCCAGAGCTCTTCAAGGGAAATAAAAAAAAAAGATTTGACTGATAATGAGTAGGAGTTATATTCAAATTCAAAACTCTTTTTTTGTATTACTTATTGAATTCCAACCCTCTCAACAGATATCCTCTTTAAAAAGTAATAAGGATAATCAAACATGCCAAGAAGAAGATTGTGTTCTCGGGTGATGTCGCCTTCTGGCTAACTTTCATATTGTAATATCTACTCACTTGTCTCCGACTTGCCTAATATCAGGAGGTACAGTAAATGACTGAAATGTTCTCTTCTTAAAGCTTTGATCTAATACTGGGCTGCTGCTTTAGCCTCACTTTAGATGTTTAATGAAGAAAATGGGTAACAGCAAAATAAAAGTTAGGGATAGAAGTCACAAATAATTGAGTTATTAGATGTGCGACAGATTTGTATTGGTAAATCAAGGAATGGTTGTAAATAAAAGGCAAATATCTTTCAAATAATTATTTAGAATCAAGACTTAACAGTTATGATGGACAGTAAAATGATTTACAAATGTTGCAACAGGGTCGTGGAACTTGTAACGGAATAAGAAATTAGAAGAACAATAAAAACCACTATGATAAAAAAGTAATATTTTTTAATAAAAAATTGCCTTACTTTCCAAAAATTGCCTGACTCCGTTGGTTAAATATCTGTTGTGGTCCTCACCATACGGAAAGTTGAAACACACAACGAAACACACAAACCACACATATACACATACATCGGCACACAAATAATCACATATTTGAGCTGATAAATGTCTTGCAAGATGGGAGTTTATGTGAACAACTGTTATTCACAACTTAACAAATTCCCAAATCATCAAACCCTAGATTTAACAAATGTATTTACAAATGCAGGTGTAGACCTTTGTTTAATCTCACATCCCTAAGTTTAGAATTGCTGTATTTACACTAATGTGTTTTATATTTTAAAAGTTCCAAAGTAATACCTTCCATTTGCACACCTCTATGATAAGTACACAAACTAAGTAACAGTTGGGCCCATTGCAGAAATTGAATAAATATTAAGTGTCAAACACATTGCTCTTGTCTCTGTTAATAGAAGATCCTTGAGGATGAGGTCACAAAGTCATCTTAGAAAACATGTAATCAATGTTACAATATTTAAATGTTACATAATCTGCATACCCCCATTTACCAACCCGGTATCACGGCAAGACGTGAACATGTGACCATTTACCATGCTGGGAGACGTGAAGATGTCACGATTTCGTCCCTTCAAACGTGACAGTTATACGGTATTGTTAACATGGCCCAACCAGTGGAGAAATACCCGGAAATGCCAAGCAAATGCTACCCCGACGGTCGGTTGTTATTGTCAATAGTAATATAATAATTTTTTTTTTTTAATAGTCACACTCGATTTCGCCGATTTTCTTGTTGCCCCAGCTGGTTGACACCTCTTTTAGCAGAAACAAAGGCTACATTACTGTATTAAATCGATGTTAATCCATGTGTGTGGATGTGGAATTAACGGACGTGACGTTGTGCGATTGCGTTACCAGGCAACAGCTTCGGTTCATGTTAATTTACAAACTCTTCAACTCGAACCGTAGTTATATTTAAAAACATTTTAGAAGGCCTCACGAAATACTTTAATGTAAATTTAAATTTAAATGTGAAGGAATGTGTGTATAACAAAATACATCCGTCAAAAACAATACCGGAAACAGACGTAGGCAAGATCCTCAGCTCGGTGATTCGATGGTTTAGCCGCAATGCACGTTGGGAGATGGTGTTTATGTGATGTGAAATCCGAAAACATTTAAAAAAAAAAAAATAGCCAAAAATCTTGTAATGCACTAATGAGGAATTGTGTGAAAAGAAATGTAAGATGTTGTTTAATTGCTGATTTATTTATGATCCACGTCACATTTTCAGTTTTGGCGGCAGTTCTTCCTGTTTGTCTAGAAGTCTTCTCATCAGGGCTCTATAAATAGAGAACTACGGCAGATGTGTAATATTTAATGCAGCCGAACCGTGTATTACAATGCCGTTATGTGATGACTTTCAAAGAGAAAAGCAAGCACACTCGGAATAAAGTATTATTTTTATGTTTTTGGTTTTCAAATCGCATAAACACCATCTCCCAACGTGCATTGCGGCTTAACCATCCACTCACCGAGCTGAGGATCTTGCCTACGTCTGTTTCCGGTATTGCTTTTGACGATGTGATGTGAGATGTGGGACTGGGTTGGAGAATTGCACAGGGCAAAATAATGTATCTATAATAATAATAATAATACATTTGATCTATGCCACAATTTTAGATACGGATTGTGTTAAACTAATTAGTTTGCTCTGTGGACCAACACGGGGGAAGACGGGAAAGGGGGTAGCAATAAATATAACACCATTAAACAGTTACACAACATAACAGAAATAATATCGATGGCAGCGCTCCTAGCAACCACCTTGGTAACAATGAAAACGTTCTATGGACGCAATTTCCTGAAGTAATCTTCGTAATAACTAGCAAACTAAAGATCATGTACATCCACTGCACACATCATCTTTAATAACAACTCATATTTCTCGCATCACATGACATCAAAACGCATTTTAATGGCCAAACTAACTTTAAAATAGGCATTTTCCACCGAAAATAAAACGAAGGTCGGCCATGTTTTTTTTTTGCAGGGAGAAATTTGAAGATCACGTGACATAGACGCCAGCCATTGGAATGAATGGTGAAAAAAAACGGGGTTTGTCAAACAGAGCACAAGGTGTAGTCCTAAACGATAGCTGGGGATTCTGGGTAGTGTAGTGTCTTCTGCCATCCTTTACTCCGAAAAAAGATTTGTTTCTCCGAATCGAAGGGGAAAAATACAAAAGCATTGCACACAATTTAAACCAATCAATGTTGTGTAATTAACAAGGATAATCTGGTGTTTTTTAGTTGATGAGTAGTGCAAATATCACTGTAAAATCAATCGACAGTAAGGGGAATACTTACTTCCGGGTGTACAATTTTCCGTTATCCAATGGGAATGGACGCTCACATTGCCTTTAAGGGCATCCGACATAAACGAATGCCGTGCTTCCATGAGCGTCAAATCCCGCCGCAGATGGGAATACATTGCAATCAGTTGAAAGCTATTTGCGTCTCTTTATGAAGCTGAAGGAGCCTAGGAGCGTCACAACTGCACGCCACGGGACCCTGACCAAACGTCGCTCCTGGACGTTTATGGAGTGAGAGTGTGTTGCTTGAACATGCACGCGCTATGTGAGAATCTGCCTTGATACAAAGTAGCAGTGAAAACATGGCACGGAGTTTAATTGATTTGGGCATTCTCTCAATAAGCAAGTGGAAAGGATTTGATAGTGAAGCACTGACACAGCGCTCTACAAAGTGCGNCACTACTCCGATAGATATCTATATCTACTTACATTTTATACTAGTTGCGTACCGACTGCTGCCGCAGACGTGGACAAGTGTACAGAGCAGTGACAAAGCGCGTCTTTTCTTGTCTTTACACAGCCAAGTAATGGCGTGTCGGTGCGCGCGGTAGGAGCGCCAAAGTGGTGTGTGAGTTACATTCTGTGAATAAAGTTGTTCTGGTGAAACTTATCGAGCTGATAAAGTTCAGTTCTTTTCATTAGTTCCTTCCTAACCGTGCTTTCCTTTCTTCGTCAGGGGAGTGGAAGATGGTTGTGGCGAGTGTAAATAGGAAGCGAGCGAGTGCGTGCTGACAGACTTGTAATTGTATGGTCGTAGATTAGTGATCTGGTGGTTTTTCTGAGGATGGCGAGCGTCACAGCGAGCGAGCGCACGAGCGACGCAGCAGCGACCACGCGACCGACACACACGACAAGGGACAAACGGGTAGAGGAGAAGAAACACTTAGGGTGTCGAGGAGAGAGAACGCGAAGAGTCTTTTTCGCAAAGCGAGGACCTGTGCGCGACGGAAACGACGAAAGTCGAGAAAAACAAAAGAAACCGCGAAGGAGTGCACGGAAAGAATAGGCAAACTGAAGAGGCGCGAGCGCGAGAGAAGCGAAGAGAAAGGCGAGAAGAAGGAAGAGAGGAACTAGGCTGTCCCACCTAGCGCTGGGACTGGACCGACGACGTGTCTTAAGTCCTCGAACTACGACCACTTCACCCCTGACGCGAATTCGTGGAGCGCACACATCTCATCGACGTTGTGTTCGAGACGTGTTGGTTTCACAGACGACGTATAACTCCAGAGGGTGAAGGAACTCAGTGTCTTTTTCGGGGAGAGGTGCGCGCGACGAGCGCGCGCGCCGCGCGCGTCGAAAAACCGCTCTGTCGGGTCTCGCAGTCCTATGCCACGAGGCCGCCTGCTGTAGTGCGGTTCGTTCTACAGGTCGGGCAGAAAGCGTGAGCGCGCGCGCGCGGCGCGAGAGAAGACGAAGGTGCGCGCGCGCGCGAGAGCGAGAGCGCGCTTACTGGAGATGAGTGTTTCGACTACTTGTCTTCTGTGTGCACTGCTATTATATAACTATTTGCAGTAATATAGTTGTTAGCTGATGGGAAGACCAATATTACCACTTGGTTTGACTTGACGTAGACCACATGTTACTCTACACTGTACAGTTAAACAGGTGCAATCAAGGTCGTGAAAAGGATGGTCGTCTTTGAGAGGACAGTCGACAAACAGGACCGTATTTGTCGTGTCTTTGCAGACTTGTTCTGTAAACTAGGCAGAGAACGTCCACGTAGACAGACCCAGAGAGTCGAGAGGTCGCGCGCGCGCGCGTGCCGGTCGGAGTCGCGCGCGGTGCGTACGTTCTGCGCGCGAGACGAACAGTCGGGTCCAAAGCACGCCTGTTGTTGTCGAGCTGTCCCTCCTCAAAGACGACCATCCTTTTCAAGACCTGTATGGCATAGACAGTGATAACATTGGTCTACGTCAAAGTCAAACCAAGTGGTCAATATTTGGTCTTGATCCCCAGACTAACAACTATATGCTAGCTGATAATAGTTATATCGGCGGAATCCCGGAGGGTGAGACGAAGGAGGAGAAGAGCGGCGAGAACGAGTATCGACTACAGTACAGAGTTGTCAAAGCCTCCGGAAGGGACTAGGGAGCGCGCGCGCGAGCGCCTCAAAGAGAGGAGGCTCGGGTACGTTGCGCGCGAGCGCGCGAGAAGAACGCCTAAAGGAGCGGTGTGGATGAGCTCGAGACCCGCAAAAACGGTTTCGACGCGAGAGAGACGGGTACCAGTCGGAGGACGACCTGCTCCCCCGAAAAGAACACTTGGTCCTTCACCCTCTGGACGTTATACGTCGTCCTGTGAAAACAACACCCCGTCTCCGAACACACTGATGGATGAGTGGCCTCCACGAATGGCGTCTCAGGGCGAGTGGTACCGGCGAGACTTAGAGACACAGTAGGTCGGCAGGTCATGGACATAGGTGGGCAGCCTAGTTCGTCTCTCTCCTTCTTCCGTCAGCCGTTCTCTTTGCCGAGCTTCTCCTGGCGGACCTGCTTCGAGTTTGCCTCTTTCTTTGTGTCGTAGGACTCCACGGGACTTCCGAGACCGGTGCGTCTTCGTTCTGCCAAATGTCTTTTCTCCGACGTCCCGCTTCCGAGCCGCGTCGTTGCTTGACCGATGAGCGAGTGACGAGGTGCAGTTGCAAAGACGTCCGTGCCCCGAAGTCCGCGTTCCAACCGACTGAACTCTAGTAGCTTTTTCTCACAACAATGCGGTTCCCTTTGTGGGTGGTGTGGTGGGTGGGTGTGTCGTTTGTTGGAAAGCGCCGAATGCGCCCTCACAGCAAAGAAACAAGGACGCGATAGCCCGAGCGGCTGCCCGGACATAGCGAGATACAAGTCTGAGCAAGAATACAATACGTTTACTTATATTTGACATGAAACGATTCCCGATTAATACCGCGCACGAAGAAGAGAAAGCATCGTTAGAAGGGAAGATGACGAAGAACTGCACTTTGGTCCGCGCGAATTTCGAGAGATTAAGTTTCACCCAGAATTGCGTTGTGGCTGGTCGGGTTCCTGAGGCGCATGTGAGTACTACTCAACCACTTACTGGACGGTCGTTGGAGCCTACACCACACAGCATTTTTTGTGTAGGAGAGGACGCGGCGCGTCTAGTCGACACTCTCACCCGTCGCCCTCCAATGCAAATAAAAGTAAAAACAGACGAGCACTTGGCGAGGTCCACCCGAGGCATTGAGAGTAAACCTAGTTTTTACCTTGAGAACATGTGGCAAAACACGTACACTGCTAAGAACGTGCAAGTACAATTTACGTTTACATTAAAAAAGTAGTAACCGAAAACATTAGATATCCCCTTTGCTGAAGAAAGAACCACTTCCCATTGCACTGACCGTAACTATGCACCACGGCCCAAGCGGCTCGTAGGTTAAGATGACTCGACTGGGGCCAGACCAGCCAGATGGGTTAGTACGAGTTGGACAAGCGATTGGACCAAGGCCGGTCCCCTAGAGTTGGTCTCCCTTCTCTAACCTGAGACCTACTAGTTAAGACAAAAGCCCAAGAACCCAACACCCTTTAACATCCCTATCCCCTGATCTTTCTTCTCCAGCAGCTAAATTAACTGTAGGTTACTCTGAGTGACAAGCTTACAGTTAGACACAACACTGTCATTGCAAGTGACCCTCAGTTAGTTGACTTTTATGTTCAACTGCTAAATTCGTTACTGATAAAAAAGGGCTTCTACCAGGCCCGTGGGAAGTAGGGGTGCTGAGGGTGCTGCAGCACCCCCTGGTGGAGGACAAGGGATCTGCACTTCCACAAGATTAAATGCAAATATAATACAAAAAAACCGAATTTTCAGCCTTGATGTAACAACATTCATAATTAAGTAAAGATAACACCCTTTTCACCCCGGTTACATTTTCCATTTGCCCTGTACGATGGGCGATGTAAGTGATGAAAGTGGGGAATGTTGGCTTATCAGGCGCCCGCAGCTCACAGCCAAAGTGAGAGAGAGAAGAGAGAGAGATAGATAGATAGATACAGAGAGAGAGGGGGTGCACCGGTACCGGCGGGGATTGTTGTTAGCTTCTGCTGCGCTAACGGATATAAGAAGCTGTTTCTACAATAATGTGGAGGGAGAGTTCTGTCCTGTCAGACTGAGAGGCTCAGTGAGGTAAAGGACTCTGAGTGTTTAGATAGTTCACTTTAGTCTAAGTTATCTCAGTGGGTCTCAAACGTTTTGATCACAATTTATGTAAGCAAATATTTCAAAGGGACACCTTTATAATTATTAGGATAAATAAAAACAGGTTTGAAATCATTCCAATGTATACTATAGGACAGTAAACCAAAAATATTGTTTAAAACTGGAGAGATTTAAAAATATTTATAAATAAATAAATGTTAACTGGTAAAATAAGATATAAATGAACCACAAAAATAAAACAAGTTAGCCTACATTTATTTGTTATTGGCTATGGTAGGTTATTGGTTATGTTCACATACAAACCGGTCTTTTTCACATGGGTGTTTAGAGCTGTATCCCCTAGATCAGTCTCTAGTAATAGGGCGCTCAAAGTGCACCAGATTGAAGTATTTTACTTTAAAATGTTAAAAAAAATCTTCCCGGGGGAACACCCCCAGACCCCCTTAGAGGATGTTAAGTCCACCCCCTAATTAAAACATGTTCATGCAATACTAAATACATTTGAAGCCTTTTTATATAAGCTGTCAACCATATCAATACGTTTCTCTTTTTGTAGTGTATTGGTCTTTTGTAAAGGTTTTTCAATGCCAGCTAAAATCTTGCCTAGGGCAGCAAATTGGTCAGAACCAGCCCTGGTGTCATCCCCACAGCACCCCCCATTTGAAACATGTTCCCATGGCTATGGCTTCTACTGTACCTAATTCCCTTAACACTAGAACCGCCAGAGGTTTTTGTATAGGCCTACCTAAACCTGTCAAATCCTGCTATTAGAATGCAACTTTTAACAACATAGGGTGCTACATAACACACTTTCAGGAAAAGTCACGGACTGGGAGACTTTAATATTTTATTGAAAAAAAGTTACATTGCACAGATCACACAAATTGGCCCGATTGGCGGTTCTAGTGTTAAATAAACTCACTAATTAATGAAACCAGTTCAATACGCATTATCCTTATTCGTATCATTCTATATGAGCGCAGAAATAGTCTTAAAATCAGATCTGTTTTTTAAATGAAATCTGACGGCAGGCAGTTAGCTCTGATCACCTATGATAAATGCGCCACACCTAATCGCTGGCCATTCAGCCACAGAGCTCCCTCTATACAAATCAAACTGTAGACGGTGTGAAAGCACCTATTGTTTTAAATAATGGTCGGAATGTGACCTGTGAGCCTTCTGAATTACCGTGGGACAGAACATTCTAAACTAAAATGTTCAATCAATAAAGTAACATCTTATCTTATCTTAATAATATCTTCATATTAATAATAATAATAAATCATACAGTATGTGTCCGAAAGGGAGCAGGAGGAAGCAAACACAAAAATATACAAAAAATATACTGCATATTAAAGCAAACGATTGTAAAGGTAAAAGTATGAGCATAACAAATAAAAGTGTAATGTAAACATTTACATTATAATTATGATTATTTAATATATAAAGACTATATATTATTGAATTACAAGATTAGATATACTTTAGTTGATCTAAAATATTGATGTGTTCAAATGCTCTTCAAAACACAACTGAAAGTCCATGAAACTTGTCTTTCTGTATTTGTGAATGAAGCGCCATCTCCTGGTTAAAACCTGAAATTGAAAATCTGGCAACGCCCTCTTGGAAAATAGTGGGAGGGCTTAACATTCCTCTATACTAGTTTTAGGCAGGTCGTAGGCAGGAAGCTGTAAACTGGAGTCTGAAATTCAGTGCTACATCTGTAGAGTCATTCTATTTGATTCAAACCATTGTATTCATTCTAGCTACATGCTGGAAATGTTGCTATTTATAGAAGGCATAAACGCTTGTAGTTTCAACAGATCAACATACTTTTTAGAGTAAATATATTGATATAGAATAAATATAATTGTTAAAAAAAAATAGAATCAAATGTTTCATGAACTATAAAGGAGAAGCTCAATAATTAAATCTTCATAAATTATTAAAATGCTGAAATATCTTGGAAACTGAGGCAAGCACATTACAAAGCTAGTTTATTCACTCCTGGCTTCAGGTAATCCTGAGAAAATATTACTACCAAAGAGGGCTGTCATAGAGAAGTGAGGAACATTTTTTTATTTTTTTAATCAATATTTATTTATATGACAAACACTGTTTGAAATAAACGTATAATACCTAGCAGGCTGAGTTATGTTCAAAGTAATTGGTGTTGAATGTTTTTGTGTGTAGGGGTGGATGTGGGTGCTGTAGCAGCTTCGGGAAAATGTAATCCAAAAGTTTATAAAGAGCAAGTTAAAGATGTAGTGAGAAAGTCTCCTGAAAAAACACAAACAGGCAGGAAAGCTGAATTAATGTTGAATGAATTCTGAATGTAGTAAAAGTTTAATGGACCATAAGCCATTAATATTAGAGTAGATAGTAGGTATTGCTCTTCACCTCACCAAAGCTGAACCACATTGCTATTCAGATAGTGTTTTGTGTCTGTCCTAGCCATTAGCAGCAATACAGGGGAGTAAGTCAGGGTCATGTTGTTGCACCTTCACAGTTCACACACGTAGAACAAGCAAAGCCTCTTGAGCATTTAAAAAGTAACAGAAAACCTTTCTCCCATTCTGACCATGAGCTGGCCAGGACGTTACCAAGACAACGTGTCATAGTGTCTAGGAAATCACTTGTGTGAAGAAGAAGCCTTCATCACAATTGGCATAGGGGCATGGTAAAAGGCACACTGAGGGAAACACATTAATAACTTAGCTGGACATTGATAAAATAAAACCCAAGTCATTGTTTGTTCAAAACAGATTTATTGGAAGTCAAGTAACCTGCTTACCCTCGCCTTCAAGGTTGTGAAGGCCAAACAGAGCAACAGAAAGAAGCAGCCTTAAGTAGAGGCTCAATCAGATCCAACCTGTGCTCAATTGGAGCATACCATGTAGTGCATGGGCACGGGTGGCAATTTTCTTGCAAGTATACAAATATTATTGTTTAAGGCTTCTGTGGTCAGAAAGATATAATATGTTGACCATTTTGATTTGTTGTGTTTGGGTAACTTGCCTTGGATTGTGAATGTGTTTGTAGATTAGAATGACATTGGTTAGGGATATAAATAGTGGATTGTCCTATGGGGAGGGGCTTAACATGTATAAAACCCTGGCCACAAGTGTTTTGGGAGTTAGTCTGACGGTGGCTGTAGAGCAGAGAGGTACCAGTAGAGCAGAGAGGAACCAGTAGAGCAGAGAGGAACCAGTAGAGCAGAGAGGAACCAGTCCTATGTCCTCAACCTGTACAGATATATTGAGGTTTTGTTTTGTTTATGTAAATCCTTGTGACTTTGTGTTTTTCAGCATTGTTGGCTGTTAATAAAAGCACCTAAGGACCATTTTTTTGTGACTCTATCCAGCTTATTTAATCCCTAGTTTTTTCCATCAACATTTTTGTAACAACTTGTTACCAGTATAGTGGTTCCCTGCTGGGCATTCGCAATAATGCACGTTTAAGTCAAGCAGTGTTTCCTGCACGTTTCAGAACCCGAGGTGGACGTTAGACCAACACTTTGTTGCCTTAAAATTAAAGATAAGTTTCAAAACTGCCACCCGACAGTATCAGCTTCCGTTTAGCAATGTTCACAAAGTACACTTGCAATGCCCAGTTCGAAGAGAGACAATTAATTCGACACTAACAGTAGTAATTAAATCAAATTT
>NW_011356470.1:0-3114 GCF_000735185.1 Notothenia coriiceps
ATTTTAATTTGTCCCGCTCATGGTACGCAAAACCAAATATACAATAATTGCCATAAAACATGACTACCAAAACACCATTGAGAAACATAACACTGCCAAACATAACAGTATCTTAGGATACTAAGAGAAACACACAAAAAAAACATATTTCCCACTTGACGGTTAACGGAAAGAAACAAAACGACAAAGAACAACAAAACCAAAACATCAACACCAAAACATCACATCTATAAGGAAAAGAAAAGGAAAAGAAAAGTGCAACACCCTCATCTGAGTCCTACTGGAGAAGAAGGTGCAGACTGTGAGTGCAGACGTCGATGTGTCCCATTATCATTCATATCACATCATATCACATCATAATGTATCATATAGCCTAGGCCTATTTCCTTATCTGAGTCAGCTTCTTGAGCCGTATCTGGCCGTGCAACACTTACAGTATCACATACTATATACAGAAGTATTATCTTAAGCAACGCATTAAGTTGACGAAACACTCAAGTCAAATGTAATTAAAGTCAGATCGTGTCAGTGATATCATAAACCTGTTAATGTACGCATTCAAACACTTTACCAGCTGTATTCACCTTGCAGGTGCAACTATGTGGCTTTTATCCTGGATAAAGTGTTTAAGTCATGGATGTTTAAAGTTTAACGTCTTCATATTTATCTAATATTATAGTTGACTTTTCAATCAGGAAGTATGACGCGCTGCGCTGTCAGTACGTTTGTCCATGTTTGCAGGGCCGCCCCTGGCCAACTCTTTGGCCCCACACAAAGTTATATGATGAGGCCCTCTGTTTCGCGAGCGTCGACGGGGGGAGGGGGGGGGGGTGCTAGCGGAGCCTGTGGGGCACTTACACTGTAGGTGCGCCGCATTTGCGCTTCAGATGAGGCTCCCTCCACAATATGAAGCACCCTCCGCAAAATGAAGCACCCTCCGCGAGGTGAGGTTCCACGCAGTCTGCGTGATCGGCCTGTAGGGATGCATGTTTGAATGCTTCAAATACCACCCCTTTCATGTGAACACGCACCTAACTAGATAGGGCAAAGCTGGCTTGAGTTAACGAGTTGATAACCAGCTTTGTAGGACCGCTTAGCGAGAGCGCGTTTGTTTTGGATTAGATAAGCAGGGTAACTCAAACATATCCAGGTTATGTTAAACCGGCTTCGTCGTACAGGCCTCTGATTTCAGGCTGCTCTGGGACCAGTTCCAGGAGGCATATGGAATACGTAACAGATTAGAGAGATCATTTATTCTCTAGGAGAACTAAGGTTAGAACATGATTTTACCTTCAGCCAGTCCTCCATGTCTCCATCCTCAACCACTTGAAGCTCCTCCCCTTCAATGATTGACAGCTCATCAAGCTGGCTAGCCTACAGGGAATAACATGCTTTTTTCGTTATCAATTTTTCTAAAATGATCCACCTACAGTACCTACTACAAATTATATAGAACTGTCTATGGCCTTGGTTTACTACATTTGCAAAAATAAATCTCCAAATGAACTCTATATCTCTATATAATATAATCTATATAATCTCGGAAAATATCAATATATAGCATCCTGTATCTTCTCTGAATTTACCAACAGGTTCCACTGATTTCAAATAACACTGTGTACGATAAACAAGTCCTTTTACATTTGTTTAACAACATGCTGGATATGTTCTATTTAGACAAATCAAACTACGAAGAATGGTTTTTAATCTGCCGGCAGACGCTGATTTATAATTGTTTCTCCTTCACCCCACTGATTTCATTATTATGTAATTTAGGGTTCTCCACCTTTTCTGGACTGGTACTCACTTTACTTCCCTAAACTGTCATGACAGATAATATAGAAAAGTCAAGTTATCATTTTAAATTTCTGACGATAAGCACTTATAAAGCCTGTTTGATAGTCTGATTTCTACCTGGTAGTTGTAGATAACTCTGCAGGCTGCCGGGTAGATACACACTCCAGAGGCTGACACTGGGTCTGCAAAGATGTCTCCGTTCTCATCATCATAGTCCTCAAAGTCAGTCAGCTCAAACTCATCCTCCAAAAAAAACACACATTAAACACATCAGTGAGAGTGGGCAAGGTATCTCACATATTTTTCTCAATATGATTGTCACCCTTTCTTTTTTTTTAAAGAAGAGACCCACAACCCACCTCACTCGCCGAGGAAATTTAAGAATTACATTTGAATAACAACCACAATGTTTTCATCTCTCGATGGTTTTCATGTTTTCAGACAGGATCTTATTTTTAAGAAATGTCTTTATTTTGTCTTTTAATCAATGAATCCCAGAAAAAGACAAATCCAACACTGAATGTCTCTATCAACAAGTATTGAGTTTATATAACAGCAAATATATATATATATAAATATTTTTGCCATAAAGCTCCATCTAACTCTGATGGTGCGTTCACACCGTCGAATTACGCGATGTCGCGACAGTCGAGTCATTCGCGTAATTTGCGTAATTTGTCGGTGTGAACTAAAATTGTTACTCTTAGAAACAAAATCAATGACCTCTTGCCTTTGACCAGTATAGTGTTATCAACAGCTCCCGGAAACCTAAGCTCTAATATTACACTAGATAGTAAACTAGAATGCTTTTCAGCCATAAACCTTGAACAACTAAATTCAATGATTTTCTCTTCTAAACCATCAACGTGTATTTTAGACCCGATTCCAACTAAGCTGTTAAAAGAAGTTTTTCCATTAATTAGCACTTCTTTATTAAATATTATGAATATGTCTTTATTATCAGGCTATGTTCCACAATCATTCAAAGTAGCAGTGATAAAACCGCTTCTTAAAAAGCACAACCTCGATCCAGAGGTTTTAGCCAACTATAGACCTATTTCTAATCTTCCGTTCCTCTCAAAAATTCTTGAGAAAGCAGTCGCAAAACAGCTGTGTGATTACTTAAAAAACTATGATTTATTTGAAGATTTTCAGTCTGGCTTTAGAACACATCATAGCACAGAGACAGCTCTGGTTAAAGTCACAAATGACATTCTAATAGCCTCAGACAAGGGACTTGTCTCTATTCTTGTCTTGCTCGATCTCAGTGCGACATTTGATACTATCGACCATGATATCCTATTGCATAGACTAGAG
>NW_011356471.1:0-2064 GCF_000735185.1 Notothenia coriiceps
ATTTGCTACAAATCAGCCCTTGTGAAGACAGGGCTGGAATAGAGCAAATAGAGCGAAATGAGGCATGGCTAAAATGCATTATCTGTTTGGTATTTTGAAAAAAAAACTTCACAGACATGTTTTATATATAAAATAGGTATGGCCCTATGCAATATGTTATTCAAATATAGCATGATAGGTCCACTTTAAAGAACAAAAATGTACCTGTACTGTACCTTTATTTCCGACAGTGCACCTTTAATTGTATAGTTTGTAAAAAAAAAAAAACATAGAAAAGGCATGTCGAAAATATCAGTAAAACATGTGATTTCAATGGCTGAAGATCATTGAGGTTTCCATATGTGAATAGATCAGTGAACAGAATAAAATTACCTAACCTACCTTTAAGTAAAAGTAACAATACTACAGTGTAATGTACTCTGTAAATGTCCTACATTCAAAATGGTATACTCAAGTAAAAGTACAAAAGTAATGGCATCAAAATATACTTTAGGTAAAAAAACTAAAAAATAATAAAAAAGATTGTATTTTTTTTACTATACATTTTTATGCATTTGTTGCACTTGGTAAAGGGGGGATTATTACAATTATGTGATATACTGCTGGGTAACTTGACCCATAATAATACATAATAATGTATTAGTTAATCTATATTCTCTATTATACATACATCGTGACAACGTAGTAACAACATTTGGAAAATAAATGTAGTGGTTTAAAAAGTCAGAATTGCCTCCAAAATGTATTAAAGTAAAAAAGTATTATAGTTTGAAAACTTTCAAGGGAAGTACAAGTACCTCAAAATTGTTCATAAGAACAGTTTGAGTAAATTCCACCAATCTACACATGTAAATTCAACTTTAAAAAAAAAAGAAATTAAAACAGTTTACCTTTGCCGGTGTGTCTTTTAATTTAATAAAGTATAATTAATAATAATCCCAAGAGAGGCAAAACAACATGTCTTTTTAAAGGAACACTTAACACAATTGAATTATTTTTCGTAGAAACAAATTGATTTCTTGTCTCAGAAAAATGACGCGTTCTCTCTTGGTCAGTCATTGACATTCTATTGTGTAAATACATTGGTGGGATTGGGGAGAATCCATAGGGCAATGGGCAACGTGACACGTTGTATTTGTCCCTGTGACTGCTGCCTCCTACATGTGTGTTCTGGTTCTGACAGCTTGATTCATCATCGCGTTTAAGAGCCAAGCATAACAGAAATGTTCTGTCGTTTTTTCCAAGTCGTCCAGGGAATATAACCTTTACACTGGTCCGCCAGCTCCCCGCCTCCAGCACACACTCACACCGACACCCAGGACCGCGCAGTCCCACACGCAGTCTGATTAACCATGGGGCAGGCTGCTCGGCTCTGCTCGGGGCTGCTGCTTGTCTTCCTGCTGGGGCTCCATCACGCCTCCGGCTTCTGGATAATCAACGTTGTGTTCCCGCCAAACGCCAAATCCATAATACCGAGCAACAGCACTCCACCTCTTATTATCGGTAAGCCAAGCGAAGGGACTGTGGAGTCAATGTTTAAATGTCTGATTTATTTTAGCATATCCAGAATGTAATATCTGCCTGCCTGACCAAGGTTTAATATCAACAGGGGTCCTGAAAGCCCCTAGCTAAAAGTTTGTCATATAGTTTTCGCTTATTTCATTGAAAGTATATGGGAACAGTGTGAATATAGTATTTGTCATATTTACTGTAACTGTACTCTCAGTTTCTCACATATTTTTTGTTGTTTTAAATATTATATTTATTTTTTATTTGAAACAATAGTCTTAAAATTCTTTTTTAAATGATTTAATATTAGTAGCCTACTATTTTTTGCTACGTATTCTTGTCTTTGTATGCACAAAATATGTACTAATGATAAGTTAACTATATTTTGATGCTAACACTTTGGTACTTTTACTTGAGTAACTTTTGTAATGCAGGACTTTTACTTGTAACAGAGTATTCCTACACTCTGGTATTTCCAGTGGCGAGCCGTGACTTTTATACCTAGGCCCTCTGAACCCCCACCCCTTCCCTCGAGTTATTAGGTCACAGCGTATA
>NW_011356471.1:2104-6081 GCF_000735185.1 Notothenia coriiceps
TCTGATTCTGTATAGTCTAACTTTCAGAGGTAAACCGTGTACTTTTACTCCATTACATTTATTTGATACCTTTAGTTACTTTGCAGATTTGGATTAATAATGTGAAATATAATCAACACTTAAATTCACAAGCTACCCTACAGTATACAAAGTCATTAAAACTATCTGTGATAAACACATTAATGCATCAATAATTATAATCAAAACATATCATATTATTCTGAAATGGACCAATCTGCAAAATGAGAACTTTTACTAATGATAATTTAAGTATATTTTGATGCTAACACTTTGGTACTTTTAATTGAGTAACTTTTGCAATGCAGGACTTTTACTTGTAACAGAGTATTCCTACACTCTGGTATTTCTACGTTTACTTACGTACAATAAATTAGTAGGCTACTTCTTCCACCTCTGTGTGGGAACATGCACCACCAGACATGCTAAGGTGGTTCCTGCCTTATTTTATTTAGACCCTGTGTCAAGTTTAAATACTGCGTTCCCTTAGTTCTGTGTTTGCTAGCATATTTCTGAATAACAGGGCAAATTATGAAACTTTTGACCAAGTATTCAATTATAGAAACGTGTAAACATTGCAGAAACTGAAAGTATGTCGCCTTCTTTTTCTTCTTCTTCTTCAGATAGTGGAAGAAACAAGGGGTTAATACCAGCTTTATCTCTCTCTAACTCACTGTCTGTGTATTGATGTCTAGGCTATCAGTGATGCTGTATACTGTACTCTGTACATTTGACCCTGTGTTTACTGTATGTGACCTGCTTTTTTATTTTATTCTCAAAAAGGAAATAATGCAAATGTAGGGGGTGGAGTAGAAATGCATGATATCGAAAAAGTCAGGGAAATATCACATGGACGAAGAATATTAAGTAAACAGATAATAACTATGTTGATGGCCTTTCTGTCCGACTAATTGGAAAGTAATTTCACTCATTGCTGAATCCTTAAAAAATATATATATTTAACATTTTTTTTATTGTTACATTTCTTTTTTGAAAACGTTTTTTGCCAATATTATTATCACATTTTAAATATAAAAAATATTATATATGTAGAAATGACATGAAGATGTTTAATGAAAAATGATAACAATGCCAAAGTAGGTTCAAGATTTTTTTTCAATGCATTTAATTTACAAACGCCCCCTGAAAGCCTTGGCATGGAATAGAGACAAGATGTCTGTTTGTCTCCTGCTTATCTAGGTCACAGTAAGTCTTTTCAGCCTCAAAGGGCCAAAGTTTGATCTGGTGGTCATGCTCTGTAGGGTTTTACTTCTCTGGCCTTGTGAAGACCATGAGTTTGGCCCTCTTTCAATTTTAGGTCAGTATCTCCTTCTTCATTTTCCCTCCTCTCTGACCTTTAAATCTGGATTCCTTCTTCTATTTTCATGCCGACTCTTTACCTCATTTAATCACATCCTTTAAGGAGCCCTGCTGTGTTAATCACACTACCCCACTGTTATCTGTCTGGGTCATGTTTTTCATTTGTAACACTAAGGTTTTAATTACATTTTATTAGAAAGTCTTCTTGGTTAGATGTCTTAACTTAAAAAGCCATACGACATTAGATTAGTTTTAAATTTAGCTTGACAAATACAAAAAGGTACACAGCTAGGGTCTCCATTCAATTTTGTAAACATGATGACGCTAAAAAAGCAAGGTCAGCAACCCAGATAGAGTAAAGCTGCCCCAAGCGCATACAGTAGATAACAATAAGTAGATAACATGTCTATACCTGCTCCTGTGTCTTTGGTCGTTTTCATCATGTGATCTGAAAGGGGCCAGTTTTAGAAAGAGAGACTTTGACTTTGGCTTAGATCAAACCAAAAACCAGCTAATAAGCTATGAAATTGAGAAAAAATGTGACTTGTTTGTTCTGACTTGCTTAAAAAAAGGGCTAAAGAATGGAGTCATACTGCTATGCGCCCTTCAGTCCAGCAGATAATGTTATCCTTCTGGAAGAATTCAAGAGTTACAATGTAATATTGGAAAGAATTCAGTAAAAGATAAGGGTGTTACAATCAGAACTGACATTTTGCTGACTTCTGCTCTTCAGTCAGGTTCAGGACGATTTTCTCGCACAATTATAAAGGGCTGGAAATGATAAAAGTTCAACAAAGCAAGTCATGTTTTCCTGTCTATATTTGTGATAATAGGGATGATAGTATGTATTTGTTTTACTTTAATATGTCATGGTCTTTATCTTAGTCTTTATTGAACAAGGACAATGCATACAATACTTTAATCTCAAAGAGAGAAAATATGCTATATGACAGAATATGGCTAAAGCCTAATTTCCATCTAGGCAGGTACACACATAACAATCAACAAATACTTTAAACATGTCTTATTGTCTATCGCACTAACAAAAAGTGTTACCGTGAAGGGTACCAATGTTTGAATTCTAACTCAATCAATCAATCAATCAATCAATAAATCAATCAACCAATCAATCAATCAATCAATCAATGTTTATTTATATAGCCCAATATCACAAATGTTACATTTGTCTCAGTGGACTTCACAGTTTTTACAGAATATCAGTATGGCAATACGACACCCTCTGTCCTTAGACCCTCACATCGTACAAGGAAAAACTTCCGGAGAAAACCCACAGTTTAAAGGGGAAAATGGGAGAAACCTCAGGGAGAGCAACAAAGGAGGGATCCTTCTCCCAGGACGGACAGACGTGCAATAGATGCCGTGTGTAAATTGAAAAGATAATACATTTGCAACATAGGTAGTCCAAATGTTTGGAAATGCATGTGTCTATAATAATAAGACGAATCCACGAGGATATCCATCCAGGACTCATGATCCAGGACCACAGGCACAGCCACGACTCAAGATCCAGGGCTCGCGATCCAGGACTCAGGACTGCAGCAACAGGCACAGCCACGACTCAAGATCCAGGGCTCGCGATCCAGGACTCAGGACCACAGCAACACGATCAGCCATGACTCCGGATCCCGGCGTAAATAGACACCAAAAAGAAAGAAATTTGGGGAAGCTGGGTTATTCGGAACATGAGAGTACACAGGTATAGACAGAGAGAAGGAAGAAGTAAGATGTCCCCTGACAAACTAAGCCTATATCAGCAAAACTAGGGGCTGAATCTAATCATCCCTAACTATAAGCTTTATCAAAAAGGAAGGTCTTAAGCGCACTCTTAAAAACAGATAGGGTGTCTGCCGCCCGAACACAAACTGGAAGCTGATTCCACAAATGTGAAGCTTGATAAACTAAGCCTGATGTGTCATTAACTACTGACCTTCAAATTGCTACCAAATAACCCAATAGCGCAGACGCTGACGTCAAAAGACAATAAAATAATGCATTGTATAAATATATAATATATCAGAAATTAAACTAATTTGATATTCAAGACAGTAGGGTTCGTTTTACGCAACCATTATTAGGAATTACATATTTTGTTTCTTTTAGGATTGCCTGCAGAAATGTTCTCTTCCCACAGCCTATGACCAAGCGGCAAACTCTGGGGCAGAGCCGGGACGCCAATAAGGAAGTGCCTCAAACTGTAGTTCATCTATTGGCCGATAGGCGATGACTGCAGAAAAGATCAATTTCCATAGACCCCCATGTTAAAATGCCTAACTTTACAGCAGAAATAAACATGTTTCTACCCCTGGGTGCAATATAAAATACTCGGGATATAGTTAGATTCCACCTTCATGATTAGGAATTGTTGAGTGAATTGTTTTATAACATGACCCTTTTATTTATATTAGGTCTTAAGGTTTTTGTCATAAATTAGGGCGTGGTCACATTGAGTGACAGCTCTGTCAAGTGACTGCTGCTGTTAGCTTCTTGTCTCTCTGCTAGCTGCTCCGTGAAGCTACAGGGACTCTGCCTGCTCAGTACATCCAGGGAAACAACTTGACACCGGCCGTGTTTGTTTGTTCTTCATGCTTATGTGACACTTGGGTCCTGCTTTGCTGTTG
>NW_011356472.1:0-2634 GCF_000735185.1 Notothenia coriiceps
GCCTCAATCAGCAACAGACTTGCTGAAGTGTGTGTGCAGCCCCAACTGTGCGTGTGCAGTGTGCGTGTGCGTGTGCGTGTGCGTGTGTGTGTGTGTGTGTGTGTGGCTGATTATCTGCCTTTTTGTTGTTTCATTATGTGATTGTCTTCAAAAGCCTCTTTTCCCCAATTCACTTTCCTATTGTAGCAAATTCCTTTCATGGTTTGACACGGAAAAGTTGTGATCCAGTTATTTCAACGTCTCTTTTCATTGTGCTTCTATTTTGGACTTTAAAGGGCCAATTCTATAGGCCTTGATTATAGCTGTGATTGGACATTGTACAGCCGTGCGGTTGCATTGTTCACGATGCCGAAACAGCTGTGTCACATAAATGTTTGATGGACATCGGATTTGTTCGACAAGCTTCCAGGAAATAAGAAGGAACTCTGTGTTGTTTAACTGATGCCTTGTACAAAATGTAATCCTTATTTAATGGAATAGTACATTTCCTTTTAGTTGGTTGACTTCTTTGCCCGTAAATATATCCATCTTTGAATTTGTTACCTCCACTTTCAGGTTAAAATTAAGGGATTTAATGAGCCAGAAGATAAGGTTTGAGTTAGATGACATGATATTAAAGTTGTTAGCATCAGCTGCTATCAAACACAATGGGGATAAAAGTTGTGTTTAATCTGCAACGAAATACTTTTTAATCTCGTCAACGAAACCGCGTACTGAGTATTCAACCGATCAATATATTAAAACTTGTTCAAACTAATTATGATGCAGTCATTTTCTGCTTTTAAGTCATTGAAAATAGATTAGAGGGGCAATAGATAACGAGAAAGTATAGATACCACTTTTACTGACACCAAGTGTTTTTGCACCAAGGTCTCTTAGTGCATGCAGTATTTTTGATTGCATACATCATCAAAACAACGTCCCACTGAACGTCTTGCGCAATCTGCTTTGTTTGTTGTTTCACTCCATAGAGGGTGCGTAAAGACTATTTTTAAGATTCTGAGATCCGTCTCCTCGCTGCAGTATTTGTTCAGACACACTCCCGCCTTTCGGTTTTTCCAAGTATAACTGGGCACTCATTAAAAACAGGAAATCCCAGCCAAGCAATCTGGTTTTTCTGGCTGTGCTATATAAATAGTTGCTAGGTAACCAGGGAGTTAAGTTACCAGCTTTCTAACTTTTTTCTCCTTATTGTCCTTCTGTGTGGCTAGCATGGACACACACCATGCATTCAGGAACCATGTATCGAATGAAGGATATGTTTAAGCTAAATATATACTATACTGTATATCCAAAGCTGCACCAATCAATGTTTTCTATCAACAACAGAATACATTGATGTGTGTTGTGTTCAAGGGCTTGCTGACAAACAGATCATTCTCTAACTTTGCAGTGGCCCTCAACTTTAGTGTTTCATTTCCCTCTCACAGAGCTCATCCACCGCAGAAAGCAGCTTATTTCAGAAAACGAAAGAAAGATAATACGTGCCAAGCACCAAATGGCAGACACACAAAGTAACCGTGAATAGTTGAACACTGAGCTGCTGCAGATTGAGATGTTGACATTTAGAGTTGGTTGAGACGAAATCAGAGCTAAAAAAAATAGTACATATCTTATTAATCAGGAATCCGAAAAATGGCTTTACATGAATGCTAACGTTGCTCTGTGTCTGATGCATAAACATCTTCCCCTTTATAACCTGGTGATTTGTTCAATTACTGATTTGAGAAACAGTCAGAAACGTCAATTTTTTACATATGAATAAATACAGTGATGTGGGTTTTTAGAGTTTGAGTGTTTAGCGTGCAACCTGTTGAATATTACATGTTATATAAGATTTCATTTTAACAGAATTTGCAAAAATAAAATTGGTTTTATATTGCTGCTTACTGATCGTTTATAGAAAAATAAGAGGCATTATTTGGTATTTCTTTGACAAACTAACACACATACACACACAAATACACTCAACAAAGTACTTTCAGGCATACCTGTGCAAAGACAAGCAGACACACACACACACACAACCAACCAACCAAACACACACACACAACCAATATCGCAGTTCAGTATTTACTGAGAGAGACTTTTCATTTTGAAGATTGTTATATTGCAGTTATATTGAGACTGTCCATTGGGAGATGCTCCATAATATCCCCCCCCTCTCTTTTTATACCTCTCTGTCTCCTGCCTCTCCATCCATTCATTCCTCATCTTCCCTGAGCTCCATCTTTCCCTCTCATACATTTTAATGGCAGCAGTTTGATCCGGCTGGTCAAAAACACATTCAAATGGGTCTGCACTAGTTGAATAAATACATAATTTAGCAACACAAGTCAAGTATTGTTCAGTGTTGTGGAAATGACAAGATAAATATTTCACTTTTTGAAGTGTGGGTGGGATGGGATTTATTCCGAGATGAGTCGTGTGTGTGTGGATTCAAATATAAAAAGCATTTCTCTTTTTAAAATGCCATGAGAAACATTGTATGATATTGGTTCATCATATAATAATAATAATAATAAATGGGATTTATATAGCGCTTTTCTAGACCCAAAGGCGCTTTACATTATGAGTCAGGTCGACAAACAAAACAAGAACAAAAACACAAACAAAAACAAAAACAAAACAAAA
>NW_011356473.1:0-2570 GCF_000735185.1 Notothenia coriiceps
GTTATTTACGTCTGTTTGTTGTTGCTTTCTCCATCTGTCTTGTTGGTAAACTTGTTTGAAGTTTTGACTTGAGATTACAGTGTCATCTTTGTTTCGAATACTTGTATTGAGAAGAAGCATACAAGTGTAAGCAACAGTACAGACTTCTTTGGGGTGGAAATCATGCTTCCCTGTTTCAACATAGAAGACAAACAGAACAGCCAACAAGAAATAATAAAGAAAAAACACAGCATGACAGGAATCCATCTTTGGAAAATACAAGTTAGGCATTTAAGGAGATGCAGTGAAGACATTGTGTTTGTTGTAGTACCAGGTAGTTTGAATTGACAAAAAGCCAATTTTTTTATTGGAATATTGCAGAATATATGATCGGTGGTAAACACACGTTTATGATACTTACACGTTTTATTCAGTAGGAAAATATCTACAAATTGACACCACAATCCCTAATTTAGAAGCGTAAATGCAATCTCCAGAGGTTAAAAGCTAACGTCACCAGACTACAGCGTGTTCACATGACTTCACGTCTCCAACGCTAAGCTAAAGGTGGCTAATGTTGGACGTGATGATGTTTAGATGCTCATTTAGACACTGGGAACCATCGTTTTGAGACATGTAAAACAGACGTTCACCAGTGGGTTATTTACTGACGTTTTGTATGACATAGAACTAAAAGTGAAAATGTCATCCGCTTGTATCAACCACAGTCCTTATTTCAGGCTTCTAACCAGAAACACATTTAAAAAACATTGACTTCAAGACTAAAACTTACGAGTTATAAAATGTTAACTATATTACGGGATTAGGACTCATCCCTGCACAACTCCATTGCTAGGTGTATGGCCCAAATGTTAAACAAGTTTCTGTACAAATGCCGAAACAATACCTTATTTTTTTAGACTTTGGTAAAGACCACGCTCTTATTGTGAGAGATGCTGGTTTCCAAAGTACATGGAGAATGTCAAATGAGAGTTTTTGTGGCAAGGACCCATCAGTGGTAAACCTCTACTTAGCAAGCAAACAAACTAGCTGCTTGGTTTTCATAATAAGACCCACATTTATTAGCCAGTAATATTACGAGGAACTTAAACTGTTACTGTCAACATCACTCTGCGGCTGCCCTGCACAAACAGGATGTAACGAAATTAAAACATTGCAAACTGACAGGATTGGATGACATTTTACAAGAAAACAATCAATGTTTTCGATGTTGATGTCCCGCTCTTCCAGGTTATAATGACCGAGTGGAAGCTGTGGGGGACTTTTCCGTTCATTCACACATCCACAGGAAGTCTTTGGGTCACTATTTCGCCAAGACCTTTTATACAGTAATTATATCCCGTCTGCTCGGGCCAAAAAGCATTTTTTGTTTTCTTTTTGTTCAATTCCCAGAAATGTTTTTCTGTGATGGATAGAGAAAGACCCAGATAAGGACGTCCAAGGCCGAATACTCTCACTGGAATGTTCCCAAACTAAGACGGTTAGCTTCTCTCGCTAAAGGTTAACTTCATCTCCCAGTGTAAAGGTTGTGACGAGAATACTGCACACAAACATCCCGCATAGCTTAATATAGAAGTAGTACTAGTATACATTTTAAATATTGACAACCCTCCTGGGAATCCTGCCTGTCGTGCTCAAATAGCCAGTGTGTTTTTTTTTGTTGCCGTGTTAGCTGCTCTAGGGAAAGCAACGTTAACACCAGCGTGTTAGAAATATCATTCTCAACAATTTGCACAGCCTTAGCATTTAGTTAAAGGCCAGCTGTGCCACGTATTTAGATTTAAAAGATGCATTACACTTCATTAATTTACACATAGCGTCGATACTACTAAAAAAAGAAACTTCAAACTGGCCCTGTTTTATTTTCAAAATCACTGTTTTTGAAATGATCTACATCCAGCCAATAGAAGCGCAAGAGTTACATAGTGATGTCACTGTGTTACGGAGGAAAACAAAGGACTATTTACAAGCACAAAAACCTAAAAACACACTACAGGAAAGCACAATAGGGCCTCTTTAAGTAGGTTGCAAGCGGCTGCTTTCGCCCCTGGGTCCAGTGTGCAATCATCAAACAACACAGATTTTATACATGACTGTATCGCCGTCCTCTATGATGTGCTTATCGCCATTGAAATCATAGCCCTGTGAGTTTTTGTTATGTATGAAACACAGATTAAATCAATGAAATTAAAAGTTGAAAAAGTGCACTTGCAGGAAAACTGAAGTGAGAATGTGAACATGTTAAGTTCGGAGCTATAAAGAAGAAAATAAACACACATGTTTGGCACGCGGTGTGTCCGTTTATGATGTGTGCGTTGCTGAGATTGTCACCCACACGGCGACATCCTAATCCCTGAGAGTGTGTGTGTGTTTTGTCATCTCTGTTTCCTACCCAGACTGTGAATCATAACAGCAGGTGGACTCTAATCACACACTCATAACAGACAGTTATTGTAGATACCAGCCAGCGTTTGTTCAAGGGGCTCGTCTGTGTTTTCAGGTGTGTGTGTGTGTGTGTGTGTGTGTGTGTGTGTGTGTGTGTGTGTGTGTGTGTGTGTGTGTGTGTGTGT
>NW_011356474.1:0-3097 GCF_000735185.1 Notothenia coriiceps
CACCCACCCACAACACACACACACACACACACACACACACACACACACACACACACACGCGCGCGCACACGCACACGCACACACACACACACACACACACACACACACACACACACACCAGGCCTTATAGCACTCCCAATGACCTTCTAGATTTGATTTATTTGTCTCTTTGTACAAAACAAACATACAACTGCAAACACATGAATTTGAACTGCGTGTTGTTTTGGTGAATGAAACAAGTGACAACACTTTTTTTAATCTCCCCTGATTCTGTTTCAACTATTTTGTGCTCACAAACTGCCCTGACATTAAACAAAGCACTTGTGTGTGTCCTCAGACTGACGGTGCCTCTGCTGTGCTCGTCATGTCCGAAGAGAAAGCGCTGGCTATGGGCTACAAGCCTAAAGCCTACCTCAGGTATCTGCACGCTCTCCATTTTTGTAACCTTAATTTCCCCAACGATACTCTTTAATATGTGCTGATCAAATTCATTTGCATCGTTGCAGAGACTTTGTCTACGTGTCCCAGGACCCCAAAGATCAGCTGCTTTTGGGGTGAGTTCAATTTAGTTTGTTTGAAAAACATGAAAACATTATTTGTTTAATAATTAACAATGGATTCTTATACAATTTGTGATGTGTGAAGCTGACCTTGTGTATGTGTGTAAAGGTGGGGTAGGTAATTCACTTCAGAAACACTTGTTGTTATATTCCATGGAATGCTCTTAACATCCCGATAGGAATGAATATCTGAAGTGCTTTGACAAAAAATACATAAAAAATGTCATCTGTGGAAGCCGTAGTACTGTAAAAAGCACGACCAATCATCTGAGCCTGCCCGGCTAAAATAACTGGATGGCCTACCTGCCTGTCAGCCTTCCATCTGTACACAAACTTATCTCGTGCCCTCATTGGTCATGTGCGCGTTCTTGTGTGTTGGATGAGGGGCTCTGTAAGGAAGTCTGAAGGAAGTGGCAGATTTTTTTCGTCTGCGTACTTTCAAATTCTAGCGCACTCGAGCTGGTTTCTCCATTCTTACCTACTTTCATACACACATAAATAAAATATGAAATGATAAAAAAAAATACAAAAATAAGAACATATTCATAACAATTACATAGAACTTGATCTTTATTTCGAGATAAAGAATATATTCCTGTTGTAGAGCTTTTTGAAAATGTTAATATTTTTAAAGGCATGTAATTATGATCGTCTTGAGATCAAAACGGATTCAACATCTTTAAAGTAAAGCGATAATGCATCCTTTTAAGTATGTAAAAGATCATACTATAAATGTTAAAACAGGGAGATATGCAACTGATAAACTCCATGGAACAGAAGTGAAGCATGCGTGACCCCAGGAGGGTTTTCTGTGAAGCATCTCATCAGCTGCACGCGGGACAACATGGAGGAAGATATTTGGAGATGGAAAGAGTTGATTAGGCTCTTCAGCTTCAACTGAAATTCAACATGTTTTGATTGTTTGAGACCTTTGTTTGCCGTGCTTAACTAATGTCATGTTTTTAAATATGTGACCAGGACAAGATCAGCGAGGAACATCAGAGTAAAGAACATCTCCTTGCTGAAAACAAAATGTTAAAAAAGCAGAAAGCAGAACTCATTGTGGGTTTTAAGAAACAGCTCAAGCTGATTGATATTCTCAAAAGACAGAAGGTAAGTGTCTCTAACTCACTCTGTTAACAATAGGCACCCTGTTCTCAGTTTCATCTAAATGTAACTCTTTTGATGCAGATGCATTTTGAAGCTGCCAAGCTGCTGTCATTCACCGAACAGGAGTTCATGAAAGCTCTCGACTGGGGGAAGTCATAAACACAGAGACACGCTGACGACCGAGTCTTCACTTTCAAAATGTGTCTCCTGATAATGATCACATCTAGCCACCACCTTTTCTGGAAAGCTTTTTATTCAGATCCTGTAACCCTAACCCTAATAAGACGTTTGTTTTTGTACTGAATGCTAATAAAGTTCCTTCATGAATCCTGAACGATGAAATCACTCAATTGCTACCAAGGTAACTCTAAAAGGCCATCTCGTGTCATGGTACGCAAGTTCAGATCAAACGTCTACTGATCGTCCTCCCAGCCGTCCTCAGAGGAGAGATCTGCCGGACGCTTTTCAAAGTTCTTTCTGAAGTCTTCATCAAAGTGCTTCAGGTCGTCTTCACGGAGCAAGCCCTGAACAAGGACACACTCATGGTCATACACTCGTTCCACCAACAGGAGATATGAATCTGTGTTATTCATGCTTCATGCTCTGCATCATACCTTCGGGAGGTATCCAAGGAGTTTTGTTGCGTGGCGTTTAAGAAGTCGCTGCCTCTCCTCTTCGATAATCTGCCGACGCAGCGCCTGCCTCTCCTCCTCAATCGCCTTTTCTTTAGCCTCCAGTTCCTTAAAGAGAGATATGAAAGTTATTATCAAATCTGACATTACATTTAAGTATGTAAACCAATCACTGGACATAAATTCACACTGTTTCCACACAGCCATGTTAATATATATATAATATGTATATATGACCCAACTTGTATATATGTCTATTTTTATTTTCATATGACCGAATATATGCGTATTTATATTCTTATTTTCATTTTTTGTATTATCTCTTATTTCGTCTTATTATTATTATCATTTATATTTGTAATCTTTGAACTTATGTTTGATTGTATTACTCTGTGTGAATCTGTCCTGTTTTTTCACCCTTACCCTGTTGCTGTACTGAATTTTCCCACAGGGATTAATAAAAGTCCATTTTATAATCTGCAATAAACCGTATTTAATTTTGTCTTCATTTACATTATTTAATTTCATTTTGACTTGCAACGATTTAAGAAAACAACGTAATCGAAATAAAATGATTATTACATTTTATTTTAAAAATAAATATGTAATTGTTTTTTTAATTATTATTTGTATTGGTTTTTCAGTTGAATTATACTTAAAGTTCAGGGTAATCAACTGTTAAAAACATACTATTCAAATATTTCTTTCCAATAAATTGATGTTTTCAAATTAAATGGATAATAGTTTTTAGTAATCGTGATATCAATTATTGACCCAAATAATCGTGATTATGAT
>NW_011356475.1:0-2951 GCF_000735185.1 Notothenia coriiceps
ATTTGGAGTACAAAAACAATCCTGATATCATTAGAAAGCTAGGAATATCCTCTTTCCAGCAGTGTATACAACTCAAAATGTGTCTTCGGGTCAATGCGACTGATTTCGATAGAGCAGGTCACATATGTACATACAAAATGTGTGCTTTTAAAATGTTATATTCAATATTGTCATTTTAAAAATAAAAATGTTTCAATAATTTTTTTAGACGGAGCTCCATGGTGACTTGTGCTATTTTTAGAACATGCACGCGGGCGACCAATTTCCCCCCTGCGGGCGACTTAGTGCCCGCGGGCACCGCGTTGGCTACCCCTGGTGTATACAGTGTTTCGTGAATAGCTGAAAAACTGTATGCGAGTAGTTTGGAGTAATTTGCGATATGTAAATTGTCAAAAATGGTGTATTCGCTTTTAGCTTACGACCTCCACAATTGAGCTATCAAAAATGTTCATCGTAATTTAGCATCATATTGGATAGGGGCCGAACTTGTCCTGAATTGGAATTTTTCCGATCATTCCCCTAGGAGGAATTCGCAAAAATGTCCTTAAAATGAATAAAAAACGCACATTTTTCAAAATGGCCAACTTTCTGGGGTGGGGCTAATAAAAGCAAATTTGAAATATGTCCGCAATCATAAGAGAAATTTGTAAACAGCTTTTCGTGAATATCGGAAAAACTATATTCGAGTAGTTTGGAGTAATTTGGAGTAATTTGTGACATGTAAATCGTAAAAAATTGAAAATTCTCCGTTCGCTTACGAACTCATCGTTTGAGCGAACGACTATTCCTTTGCAACTTAGTATCACATTGGATATTGGCTGAACTTGTCCTGGATTGGATTTTTTCCGATCATTCCCCTAGGAGGAGTTTGCAGAAATGTCCTTAAAATGCATGAAAAATGCACATCTTTCAAAATGGCCGACTTTCTGGAGGGCGGGGCTAATAAAAACAAATGTGAAATATGTTGGCAATCATAAGAGCAATGTGTATACAGCGTTTCGTGAATATCGGAAAAACTATATGCGAGTAGTTTGGGGTAATTTGCAACATGTAAATCGTCAAAAATTGTGTAATCGCTGTTAGCTTAAGACCTCCATTATTGAGCTATCAAAAATGTTCTTCTCAATTTAGCATCATATTGGATAGGGGCTGAACTTGTGCTGAATTGGAATTTTTCCGATCATTCCCCTAGAAGGAGTTCGCAAGAATGTCCTTAAAACGCATGAAAAATTCACATTTTTCAAAATGGCCGACATCTTGGGGGGCGGGGCTATAAGTGTGCAACATTTCAGGTCATTTGGACTTACGGTGCAACTTCGTAAATCTTTCACAAAATGGGAAAGGCCATAGGTGGCGCTAGCCAGTATTTTGCACAATTTGAACCCATTGACTCCAGAATGCTGCTATTTTTACCGGTCCTGGCGTCCGTGCAAAATTATAGAACTTTTTGAGCGTCCTAAAGCCCTCAAAAACAAGAATGATGGCGTGGAATAATAATAATACCATCAATAACAATAGGTTCCTCGCACTTCGTGCTAGGACGCCATTGGGTCCTAGCGCTCCGTGCTCGGGCCCTAAATATGATTCAACATTCAGCAAGCTCTCAAAGCCACTGCATGGCTTTATTTCTGAGTCATTCAGGGCGCAGTTGAACAAATCCTCCCAGAAATCTCTTAAAAACTGTCTGTTTGGAAACTGTGAGCGATGGATCTGCCTCAGGTGTTCCTCCAGCGCCGGGATCTGAGCTTTGCTCACAACGAAGCCCAGTGAGCCCACAAGGATGCTGCGACCCTCGCTGTCAGTGAGAGAGTGATCTGTGATCCAGGCGTCACTGCCAACCAGCTGCATTCCTTTAATGTTCTGTCTGTAAAACTCAGTCGCCAGCAACTTAATTTCTCTGTGGGACATAAAAGCCATTATCACTTTGGAAGTGGCATGCGTAATGATCTCTATTATATTCTGTAGGCTATCAGGTGGACCCGACAATGAAAATGCTTCAGAATACTCAATGCACACTCCATATTCTTTTGCAGCTTTGATAAATAAAGCCATGCCATTCAGGCCATATCTATTATCAACAGCAAGAGCACCAATCCAGGTCCATCCAAAGTGATGGACCAGCTTTGCCAGTGCTCTGCTCTGGTATAGTCACTTGGAATTGTTCTGAAAAACATGGGATCTCTTTTCTGCTGCTCAAACAGCCACAGGTTGCATAATGGCTGATCTGCAGTAAAATAGACAAACATAAGAAGCGTCTAAATGACCCCTGAGCGAAAAAATGCTGACGCACTTTGCACAGAACTCAAGGTAAATATACCCTTATTACTTATCGTAACTGCACATACAAGATATCCAATTAAAGCTGAGATTCAACAGATTATATAGGTATGAGTATCATCACTGAGCGATCAGAACTCGCGACAGGGGAAGCAAACATAGACATTGCAACACGTAGCATTACCGAGCAAACACGGGAGATCGTCTCACCTTAGCTGTTATTCTGATCAAAAGTCGTGTTCAATGGCATTAAAACTATAAAAACGCTGCTGAGGGTTAATCTAAACGTTAATCCAATGTGTCTGTCACTTTGAAAAAATTATTGATAATCCATAATTCAATATCCATGTAAAAATCAGAGAAATAATATTAGCTGCTAATGGTAGCCACCAGAGTTATCGCAGCTTCCGGTTTTGGCTACGCGTCACTCTCACTCCTTATTTGGTAACGTGTTGTGGAACCTCCTCTCGATTCCATTGGCTCTAGCGGTTAAAAAGATATGTCAATCATCAACATCGACCAAGGAGGGCCAGAGATAGGTCAAATCCACCGAAATGACCCCAGAAGGGTTTTCTTTTTTGGCTAAATCTCTCTATAAAGGTCAAATTTTTGTGGACGGACGGACAGACACTATAATTTTTTTTTTTTTACTGTGTTCGATCTGAATTTACTTT
>NW_011356476.1:0-2890 GCF_000735185.1 Notothenia coriiceps
AAATAGCAAACTACGGCAGATATGTAATATTTAATGCAGCCGAACCGTGTATTACAATGCCGTTATGTGATGACCTCCAAAGAGAAAAGCAAGCAAACTCAGAATAAAGTATTATTTTATTAAAAAAAAAAGTTTTCGGATTTCACATCAACAGGAAGTCCGGTTAACTAAAATGTCAGTGCGGAACAATACCCCAACCCATAGATCCGTGGGTGAATAATGTCAATCACCACATTAGACATATCCCTTCACACTTACATTTTAATTTACATTAGTATAAGTATTTCATGAGGCCTTCTAAAATGTTTTTAAATATAATTAGGGTTTCAGATGAAGAGTTTGTAAATTATTGCGTTGCCACAACGGCACGTCCATTAATTCCACAACCACACACATGGATTAACATCGATTTAATACATTAATGTAGCCTTTGTTTCTGCTAAAAGAGGTGTCAACCAGCTGGGGCAACAAGAAAATTGGCGAAATCGAGTGTGACTATTAAAAAATAAATAATTATTATATTAATATTGACAATAACAACCGACCGTCGGGGAGCGTTCTCATGGCGTCTATTATCAACGCTAAGGGAGGTCTATGAAGGTCTATGGGACTCCCTGTCCCTGTCCGTAATAGAGTGACGGGGAGGGGCCCTGACGACTGTCAACATGTGACGGGTTGGGAGTGAGAACGTGTTGTGCATTCAGATGCCCCTTGTTGGTAGGGGTGATTACTGAGAGTTGGAGCCACAGCTGGAGTGAATACATGATAAAATAAAAAATTTCTTCTATGTGTGAAAACGTACTGTTTTACCTTCAAATGTTTACTTCTAAACTGAACTGAACTGCTAAAACAATTTCATAACATTCATCTGCTACTTAGTAATTATGTATCTATTATCTAATATATCATTCCAATAACTTGTATATAGACTCGTATTGCACTATTCCACTTTACTTTTCTTTTCTCACATTTTTTTAAAACTATTTTTCTTTTTGTATTACTTTTAATATAGTATATTTTAATATTGTTTTAATATTGTCTGCTTATCTGTATTGTGTTGCATTGTTGGAGAAGCCTGTGACCTAAGATTTTCAACGACATAATTACTCTGTAGCTATGTTAGTTTGACAATAAAGAACCTTGAACCTTCTATGTGTTTATATTTGATGCTGCTGTAGGTTTTGGCAAGGTCTGCCATAATTTTTTTAATTTGTATTCTCAATGGCTATCTTGATTAATTAAACGTTACATAAACATGAAAACATGGTTGGTGAACATGTTTTATCATAACAAATGTGAAGAGAAAACAACCAAGTACAAAATGCTCTTACCTAAATTGTATTTCTCTTGTCGTCTTGTCGTCATGTCTTATTTTGCATTTTCTCTTTGTCTTCACCTTTCTACCCTGAAGCTGAAGTACTTCAAAGTGTTTCTTGGCACTGGAAAGAACCGACAAATATGGAACATAAATGACAGGATGGAACTATACATTCAAATACAATAGAGCTCAGGAACAAAGAGGATTAATAGAGTGCCGCTTTCCGGTGTTCCACATTGGACAAGTATAACGTAAATGTCCTGTTCTATCTTCATTTATTTGTTCTGGTCATAGTAGAGCTTGACAATTAGGAAACAAAAATGAATAGTCATCTGGAAAGAGAATGGGGCAGTTGAATTCAATGAATCACAACAAAAAATATGAAATAAACATCAGTACAATGTTAGGCGAGTATGAGGACTGTGCGTGCTACTGTATGTTGAGGTCTATTTGAGAAGTGAGAGGATGCACATTTATCTGGGATATAAATGGAGCAATAACCAAATCTTGAGAGATTATCACGATTCTTGTGTTATGTCATGTTTTTAGTTTTGTATATCTTGTTATGGGTGTTTTTCTGTTTTCCCTTTCATGTTTTCCTCCTTGTATATTGTCTGGTCCTTCTCCGTGGGCCCTTCTCACTTTGGTTAAATGGATTCCTTGCGTCCCTCACTTGTGTCGTTTCCCTGTGACTAGTCCCTCCCACCAGGGAAGCATGGAGAGACGCAATGAAACCACGAGAAGCAGGGAAATGAGTTTTAAGAGCAATGGGACGTCCTTTCCTCCGGAGCGTCAAGTGAAGCGACGTCCGTTTGTGATGACGCTGCACAGCTGATCGTCTGACAGCAGCCAGCTCTGTCCCCGTTATTTCCACACACACCCCTGCCTCTACACATTTACTGACACAAACATTTGTATCATCTGTTGTAGACCCAAATAAATAAAATAAAATAAGAACCAATTCTCAAAAAAGATAAACGCCATTCTTAAAATTTATAAACAAACAATAGTTTGATTAATATTGATAAGAGTGCACAAAATAAATAAAATAATTCAGAGAAGAAAAAGAGATCCTATGTTATCTATCAAAACCCAGTTAGATTAACATTCATTGGATTGCACACTTTGTTTGTTTGTTTGGATATGTAGCAAATTAACATTTGAAATAGCATTTAATGACTGACTGAATGGAAATGACGATAAATGAAAATGTAAAACGAAAAAAGCGATCATGAAAATGTTTCCAAAAAATGAATAAAATTATTTTTGACCACTTTGTTGTTCAGATATATCACATATTTGTAACTAAATGATACATTAATTGAAACAAAACACGGTATAAACTGAGGAGTGACTCCCGTGAGGTTCATGTATTTTCTTCACTCTGCTGGGAAACTGCTCTCATGTCAAGAAGCATCAGATCAGTGCATGCAGTGCATCGTCCAATCAGTGAGCGATACACAGTAAGGGGGCGGGACGAGTGTCTGAGGATTTCATCGGAGGATGGTCTGGTGGTTCCTCGATTATAGCTCCTCCATTATTGCTCCTCGCTCCTCCGACAAACATAAGGCC
>NW_011356477.1:0-2632 GCF_000735185.1 Notothenia coriiceps
GGATTAGATCCAGACTGACAGGAAGTCACCTGCAGGCTGAGCTAACACACATTGGGAAGGCTTTGGATTCTGCTCAGAGAGACAGGAGAACACACACACCTCTATCTGCTGTCTGCTCAGTGAGACAGGAGAAGACCTGCTGTGTGCTCAGTGAGATAGGATGAGAGAATTGACTGTGGATCTAAAAGGCATTTGAAGTGGTTCAGTTTGTAGTATTTGTCATCAGTCTTTGTTGGGTTCTTGGTAAGCTTTTGTTTTTGTTTTTAGAGCTTGGTTGGAGCGGCAAAGCTGAGTGTTTCTTTGTGACGGAGAACAGATGATGCTCTTTCAGCAATTGTGTCGTTTAAAAAGAAACTGTTCCTCAGCTTTGTCAGGATTTCAGAAGATTGGACTCAAACAGATGTTCTTGTTTGGTGTGAAAACTGCTTCATTTCTTACCTTTGGTAGAACTACAAATACCCATTACATATATACACTGTGAAACAAAAGATATGTAGAGAAGCTGTCCCATCTGTATTCTGTTTTTATAGGACTTTCATGCAAAAATGGAGGAAAGAATGCTATTATTTACCATTCTCAATAAACCAGCTTTTCTCTATTTTATATTATATGAAACTTAAAAGGAATGTGCATTTGGACTGACGAAACGAGACATTTAAACACGTCACCTTGGACTTTGAGAACCTGGGATGGACAGTTATCACAATTTTCTCACATTTTACACACACTTTTTTCACTGGAGAGCCAAACACAGACTTTTATTCCATTAAAGATCCACTTTACTGACACTCCAAAGATTGTGCACGGACAATATAACATGCAATAGCAGATGTTATCAAATACTGACTCTCAAGAAGTGCCGTTGACCTTCTGATGTCTGGATGCTATGGAAGGAGGGCAAGAAATGTTAGTGGTTTATGTACCTGGTGAAAACACATGTCCAGGTCCGGTAGTGTACCTGTGGGTCACGTGACGGTGTCTCAGGTGTGTCACAGGTGTGTCACAGCATGTCAATGATGGGGAGTCTCAGTTATCAGTTAGTGAAGCAGCAGCACAGGAGAGACACCTCCACCAGGTCCCAACACAAGGTTAGTTATATATTGTGATCCTGTCCTGTTGTTTACAGCGTTCCTATTTGAAGGCATCCAAGAAAAAAAAACGTAAACACCATCAAATAAATTGTAAGGTTCCTTAGGGGTTCATCTAAAGGCCAGTGTGTTTTATCGTACACCCTGGTGGTGGACTTTCCAAATCAATGCTACTGACATTCAGCTATATATGGAGTAATGCTGTTGACACAAATTGGCGCTCTCCTTTCTTAGATTATTTTAAACAAGTATCACATTTTCGAATATGAACCATGAAACCATTTTGTTTGTTTATTTATTCTCGGGGGAAGCTAAGCACAAACGTCAGTCTCATTCTCAGATCTAACTGTTTATGCCTTTTTATAAACATTTTATATAGAGCCGAAGCAGTTTTTTTAATTAATCAGTAAACAGACAACTAATCAACAACTATTTTGTTAAAATATATATTAATTGGTCAGGTAATTGTAAGCCAAGTTGATACAGTTGTTCAGGCTTCATTGTCTTATGAGTTAGGATTCTATATATGTGTATGGTTTTGGGCTGTTGGTTGATATTTTTTCACAATTCGTTTGACATTTTATACAATATATTATATATTATAAGTGATTATTTACTATTCTTAACTGCAGCTCAAGTTGAATATTGCTGTAATGGATTAAATGGTAAAACAAATAATATAATATATAATAATATTATCGTTTAGAGATATCAAAATGTTGTGTAGTAAATGTTTGGTTGATATTAATAATAGAGGATTTTGTGTGATAAGGACAAAAGTATTTAATATTTTCCTGTCTGTCTCCTCAGATCGTGGGGATGCTGATGGAGCTGGACGACATGAAGGTCCAGTATGAGAGGCTGGTCTCAGATCTGCTGCACTGGATCAAAACCAAGGTGACTCAAAACTCAACAGTGTCTGTATTTTTATTTAATAAATGGTGCTTAACTTGTTGATGGACTGATGAATGATTGTCTGTCTGAAGGTGGTGCAGCTGAATGACCGCCGATTCCCAAACTCTGTGAGGGAGATGCAGAAACTCATGATGGCGTTCAAGACCTACAGGACTGTGGAGAAACCCCCGAAATATCAGGTTAGACGATGGCATAAGAGTAACACATTTCACCTTTACCTGCTGAGCCTTCAGTCTCATTTATTACTTTTATTATAAAAAATACTACATTCTGTAATTTTTCGCCCATTGAAACTGTGTGGAGATGACACACATCGTTCAAAATCAATCCATTTCCTGAGTAAATATTTAGTTTTGTATACCTCCAAGTGTTTCATTTTCTATATATTATTCTCCTTTAATTGTCTCTCTCTGTCTTTAGGAACGTGGGGCGATCGAAGCTCATCTGTTCAGTCTGAAGACTCAGCTGGCTGCCAACAACCAATGGGCTTACAATCCTCCAGAGGGTATGAAACACACACACACACACACACACACACACACACACACACACACACACACACACACAAACACACACACACTTTTTATTCCACTATCTTGTAATTTAGCAATAACTTTAATGAAGTGCAG